>NW_015505561.1:1730310-1754239 GCF_001515645.1 Sinocyclocheilus grahami | reverse complement strand
CTACGGCGGGTTGGCGGCCAAAAAAAAAAAAAAAAAAAAATGAACAGGTAAAAAAAATCGCCGAGGCGTTCTCCCGAGCGGTTTTATTCGCGTTCTGCTATTTTCATCCTTTTTTCCTCCTCCTGTCTCTCCTGATAGGTGGTGATGAGAGCGTGCATGAACCGCGCAAGTCATGCAACTCACCACGTACGCTCTTCTATCGCAGCGAGCGTTTTGCATTGTTATGCAAAGGTGAACGAGTCGATGTTTGCGTTCAGAAGTTGCATCTGGCTCAACTTTCCCTCAGCGGATCGTTCAGTTGGCTGATGCAGCGACGTTCAGCTACAAACAAGATGGCCACTGGCTCGCGCACGCTGAAACTGTGGCATTTTTACCCTCCTGCCTTTGTATGTTCTTCATCACCACCGCTGGAAACACCGAAACGCGCCCTGCATGCCGATATACCCGCTATTGGCAACCCGTTCTGTGTTTGAATCGCACGCTCTCCGTTCCCGGGCGTCGTGGATTAAAACGTTCTCTCGTAAGAAAAAAAATGCAAAAGATTTATTGTGTGCAAGAACGCCGCCAGATTCAAGAAAGGCAGCAGAAAAGTGCATGATGCGTGGCGAACTAGTGAAGCTACCATGACTAGTTGCTTTAGTGATTTCCAGTAAAATCGACGAGCTTTTGCGCGTTTTTACAATGCACTTTTACTCAAGTTTTTAAAAATCTTTATCATCTTTGTTTTTCGTCGGCTTAAAATGTGTACTTTCAATCAGTTGGCACAGGCAATTACACAAATCCCACGATGTTGTAATTATACATTTATAAGCTTGAATCCCGCGCTTTGTCTTATTCCCTCACAAATTTGCATGGTATTTTTATTTTGTGCGACTCTTTAATAATAAATTATGATGGGAACATCTGGTTGTAATGCCCCTGCAATGTGTCAGATTGACTTTGACATCTTAATGGGTGGATGCTTATGTCAGGTTATTGTTCTCGTTCATGATACATGCTGTTAGCATGTATTAGTGTTCTGCAGAGCAAAAATATATCAAGGTTTTTTGTAATTTTGTGTTTTGCATAAACATGTTTGTCACACGCATTCAAGCCATGCAAACAACAGCCATTTTGAAATTACTTTTGAAGTACATGCAAAATAACACATGTGAATCAGTGTTTAATTGAGCATTACTTGAAATGCCAAATTTTTCCTTTAAAGTAGATTACATTTTGACAGCTTAAAGGGTTAGTTCACCCAAAAATGAAAATTAGGCTGTGTTTTACTCACCCCCAAGGCATCCTAGGTATATATGACTTTCTTCTTTCAGACGAATCCAGTCGGAGTTAGATTAAAAATTGTCCTGGCTATTCCAAGCTCTATCATTGCAGTCAGTGGGTGTTGCAGTGATTCAGTCCAAAAGAAGTGAAATAAAAAGTGCCCATCCATAAAAAAAAGTGTCTCACATTGCTCACGAAAAATAAGAAAAATATCCATATTCAAAACGTAATAATTATTTGAATCTAGCTTGCGCTCACTGTTGTAAACGGAAGCAGTGGCGGATGACATATGAGGTCGGCTTTGCGCATGCGCTGCTCAGAAGTGACGCACGCGGAAACACAGCGGAGAGATCAAAACAAAAAAAACGGTCACTAATTAGAAGTACAAAACGAGGATTTGTAAAGAAGAATGTCAGAGGATTTCGATATAAGCCAAGAGGAAACTGGTTTTCCTTTGCTAAAGTTTGGAAATCCTTTTGCTTCCTTTGATCCTGTTAACAAACGTTGGTTTTCACGAGCAACGCTGAACTCATACATCATGCTCCCGGAGCTGCTTCCATGTACAACTGTTGGCGCAAGCTAGATTAAAGTGATTTTTACATTTTGAATACGGATATTTTTCTTACAAAAATGCATCGATTCGCTATAGGAGGCCTTTGTTCTCCTTTTGTGGGTGCTTTTTATTTAATTTATTTTGGACTGAAGCACTGCAACACCAGCTGACTGCAATGATAGAGCTTGGAATACCCAGGACAATTTTTTTATATAACTCCGACTGGATTCGTCTGAAAGAAGAAAGCCATATACACCTAGGATGGCTCTGAGGTGAGTAAAACACAGCCTAATTTTAATTTTTGGGTGAACTAACCCTTTAAGTCTGCACAAGGTCAATTCAAGTAATATCGGAATAACTGCATTTGTGAGATCAGTGTACATGAATGCTATCATAAAGTCATAATTACCAATGGAAAACTCTGAAGCTATTCAATTAAACAATAATGATGAAAACAAATTGCTTCATAAGCTGCAATTGTGAATGCTAATGGTACAAACTAGTTTGCATGCATTTGTTTGTTTATGAAAAGTAGCAATAAAGTTAGCCAGAAAATAATATTTAGCTGGTTTGTGATAAAACAGACGTGTGACCAAACTATATTTCCCAGCACATGTTAAAATATACAGATAAAAAAATATGAAATTGTCCACCATGTGTCAATTCAACCCAATCTGTATTTATAAAGCACATTAAAAAATACAAAGGAAGACCAAAGTGCTGTACAGGAGGAAAAAAAAAAAGATACATAAAATATTACATAGAAAAAGACCATACTAAAAACAAATAATATAATACCCAAAATTGCAAACTTGTTCAAATGCCAATTAAAATAAGTGTTAAGTCTGCTTTTAAAAACATAAAAATAGTGATTGGATTTAATCTTCACCCTCCATAGAAAAGGCACCAGGTCTGTTTTCTGACTAAAATTACTTGACCGTGTAATAATTGTGATGTGTGTTGGTTCTCTTCCATCTTTAATACATTTTGCAGTAATGTCAAAAAAATATATAAAACTTGCATCATAATGAAATTTTATTAGCAATGTTTTTGGACAATTAACTTCCTCAGGCTCAGTAAATGTAAAAAAAAAATGCATTAAGAATGTACCCAAAGCTGCTAATAAAGGCCACATCTCCAATTACACAGCAAATATAGGGGGGGAAAGTTCAAATACTCATTACAAATAATAAAGAAAAACAAACATAATTCTAGACCCAAATGAGCAATAATAAGAATTTTAGCACAAAAAAAATATGGTGAAAATTTGGTTCCATTGTTTAAAATGTTTTGCATAGTTTTACGATTTTGTATCTAAATAAAGGAACATTCCTTTATTTGGTGTTTAAATGCTGTGCATTGAAATGTTTTTGTTTTATTTCCCCATCCAGGAGCCAGGGGAATCACCGTTGTTCCTAACCCAGGCCAGAGGTTGTCGCGGCAGCGGTGACGATCCCCACTCAGGAACCCCACTTTTATCTGTGTGAAAGTAAGGTATAATACTCATAACAGACGCTTTGGTCAGGCGGTGGAGTAGTTTCCACCAGGATGGCAGAGTTGGAGACCGAATGCATCACTTTAGGACTAAACAATTTGGTGTCGGAGTGCAGTACGCCCCCTCCGCTTGACCCTTTACAAGCAGAGTGCACCACGCCAACCCTGACCATGCTGTCATCAGAATGTAGCACGCCGACGCTCAGCTCGCTGGCCTCCGAGATCGTGGAGCCCATGGCTATGCTGCCGTGCATCAAAAGCGAGCCCGACCTCGACCTCGACCTCGACCCCATCTGCACGGTGGACCTGTCTGTGATCCAGCCCCTGAGCACGGCCGAGCTGGGCTCCGAACAGATCAAGATGGAGATCAGCGGCCTGGACTACATCAAATCGGAGCACCACAGCGACCTCCATTCTTTCCACAGCACGGAGCTGGACTCCTACAAGTCACACTACGAACCCAGTCTGGTGTTCGACTACATCACTCACGTCTCGGACAGCTTGGAGTACATCAAGTCGGAGCAACATTCGGACCTCCACAGCTACTACGCCAGCGAGCTCGGCGCCATCAAGACCGAGTACGAGCCCAACCTCATGTCCAGCCACATCAAAACCGAGATGAATGGCTTGGAGTCGATTCACATGGCGGAGCTGCGCACCGAACTCAACAAGCTCCAGCCCGAAACCGTCATCGACATCATGGGGAAAATGGACTCGGATTTCCAATCGGGAAACCTTTACGAACTGATGTCCGTCCAGGCGAACAAAGCGACTGCTGCGCACAACCAAACCAGCACAAAAGGCCATGCACCGACTTCACGCAAACCTCGCAACCTCACAGGTGAGAAGCCATTCTCCTGCACTCAGTGCGGGAAGAACTTCAGCACCCTGGGTAACCTGAAGACTCACCAACGCATCCATACCGGCGAGAGGCCTTACACCTGCTCCCAGTGCGGGAAGAGCTTCGGGCAGGCTGGTAACTTGAAAAGGCACCAGCTCATCCACACGGGGCAAAAACCTTACACTTGCGCGCACTGCCCGAAGGGTTTCACCAAAGCGGACGATCTCCGCTCGCACCAGCGACTGCACACGGGCGAGAAGCCGTTCAGTTGCGCAGAGTGCGGTAAGAGCTTCGGCCAAACGAAGGAACTCAAAGCCCACCAGTTGAGCCACACGGGAGAGCGGCCCTTCTGCTGTTCACTGTGCGGCAAGAGCTTCACTAAAGAGTCAAGTTTCCGCAATCACCAGCAAATCCACACAGGCGAGAAGCCCTACAGCTGCTCCCAGTGTGGCAAAACTTTCAGCAATTCAGGGGTCCTCAGAACACACGAGAAGATTCACTCCGGGGTAAGACCGTTCGGCTGCACCCAGTGTGGCAAAAGTTTCGGTCGCTTGGGACATCTTAAAGCACACCAGCAAATTCACACGGGCGAACGGCCGTACACTTGCCAGCAGTGCGGGAAGAATTTCAGCCAATCAGGTCATCTCAAAGCACACGAGCAGATTCACAAAAAAGAACGGCCCGATCTTAGCAGTGGCAGCAGTCGCAGTAACGATAGTAGCTAAAAGAAACCTCATTATGTCTCGAAAGTATTACTCTTTTTTTTGTTTTTGTTTCTTTTTTTTAATTCTTTTTTTTTTATAAAAGCTACAATATATATATAAATATATTATAAAATATATATGTTTCATTATGTTTTCATACCTTACGTCTCCTCTTCTTTTCTTAATATCTTCTTTTGGGTACAGTTGTGACTGATTTTCTCTTATGAAAGTGTCTATGTTTGGGATCAGTGAGCTTACAAGAGAGTCTTTGTATCTTGTCTGATCAGTGTCGTAGTGAGTGCCATTCTGGTTTCTTTCCTCCAGTAAAATACTCAGTGTACACGTTTATTGATAATATGTAATTCTTAAACCATGTACTGGAATTAATTATTAAAGAAACTAATGTAAAAAACAACAACAAAAAAAATCTGCTGTTATTTTTTAATTTAGAATTCATTGAGTTCCTGTATTTCCATTGTGCATTTGAAGACATTTCTCACCCATGCCTTTATTTACAGCAGTGGCTAACAAAATAGACGGAATACTTAATATAAAAGGGATAGTTAACCCAAAAATGAAAATTATTTTATAATTTACCCACCTTCAAGTTGTTCCAAACCTGTATAAGTTTCTTTTTACTGTTGAACACAAAAGAAGATATTTTGAAGAATGTTGGTAACCAAAAAGTTGACGGTAGCCATATGATGAGAAAAAGTACTATGGAAGTCAAAGGCTACTGCCAATGGTTACCAACATTCTTCAAAGTATCTTCTGCTTCGGGCAGGCTGGTAACTTGAAAAGGCACCAGCTCATCCACACGGGGCAAAAACCTTACACTTGCGCACACTGCCCAAAGGGTTTCACCAAAGCGGACGACCTCCGCTCGCACCAGCGGCTGCATACGGGCGAGAAGCCTTTCAGTTGCGCCGAGTGCGGTAAGAGCTTCGGTCAAACGAAGGAACTCAAAGCCCACCAGTTGAGCCACACGGGAGAGCGGCCCTTCTGCTGTTCGCTGTGTGGCAAGAGCTTCACTAAAGAGTCGAGTTACCGCAATCACCAGCAAATCCACATGGGCGAGAAGCCGTACAGCTGCTCCCAGTGTGACAAAACTTTCAGCAATTCAGGGGTCCTCAGAACACACGAGAAGATTCACTCCGGGGTAAGACCGTTCGGCTGCACCCAGTGTGGCAAAAGTTTCGGTCGCTTGGGACATCTTAAAGCACACCAGCAAATTCACACGGGCGAACGGCCGTACACTTGCCAGCAGTGCGGGAAGAATTTCAGCCAATCAGGTCATCTCAAAGCACACGAGCAGATTCACAAAAAAGAACGGCCCGATCTTAGCAGTGGCAGCAGTCGCAGTAACGATAGTAGCTAAAAGAAACCTCATTATGTCTCGAAAGTATTACTCTTTTTTTTGTTTTTGTTTCTTTTTTTTAATTCTTTTTTTTTTATAAAAGCTACAATATATATATAAATATATTATAAAATATATATGTTTCATTATGTTTTCATACCTTACGTCTCCTCTTCTTTTCTTAATATCTTCTTTTGGGTACAGTTGTGACTGATTTTCTCTTATGAAAGTGTCTATGTTTGGGATCAGTGAGCTTACAAGAGAGTCTTTGTATCTTGTCTGATCAGTGTCGTAGTGAGTGCCATTCTGGTTTCTTTCCTCCAGTAAAATACTCAGTGTACACGTTTATTGATAATATGTAATTCTTAAACCATGTACTGGAATTAATTATTAAAGAAACTAATGTAAAAAACAACAACAAAAAAAATCTGCTGTTATTTTTTAATTTAGAATTCATTGAGTTCCTGTATTTCCATTGTGCATTTGAAGACATTTCTCACCCATGCCTTTATTTACAGCAGTGGCTAACAAAATAGACGGAATACTTAATATAAAAGGGATAGTTAACCCAAAAATGAAAATTATTTTATAATTTACCCACCTTCAAGTTGTTCCAAACCTGTATAAGTTTCTTTTTACTGTTGAACACAAAAGAAGATATTTTGAAGAATGTTGGTAACCAAAAAGTTTACGGTAGCCATATGATGAGAAAAAGTACTATGGAAGTCAAAGGCTACTGCCAATGGTTACCAACATTCTTCAAAGTATCTTCTTTTGTGTTCAACAGAAAAAAGAAACTCATACAGGTTTGGAACAACTGGAGGGTGAGCAAATGACAGAGTTTTAATTTTCGGGTGAACTAACCCCTTTAAAGGGATAGTTCACCCAAAAATTAAAATTTGTAAAAAACAACAACAAAAAAAATCTGCTGTTATTTTTTAATTTAGAATTCATTGAGTTCCTGTATTTCCATTGTGCATTTGAAGACATTTCTCACCCATGCCTTTATTTACAGCAGTGGCTAACAAAATAGACGGAATACTTAATATAAAAGGGATAGTTAACCCAAAAATGAAAATTATTTTATAATTTACCCACCTTCAAGTTGTTCCAAACCTGTATAAGTTTCTTTTTACTGTTGAACACAAAAGAAGATATTTTGAAGAATGTTGGTAACCAAAAAGTTGACGGTAGCCATATGATGAGAAAAAGTACTATGGAAGTCAAAGGCTACTGCCAATGGTTACCAACATTCTTCAAAGTATCTTCTTTTGTGTTCAACAGAAAAAAGAAACTCATACAGGTTTGGAACAACTGGAGGGTGAGCAAATGACAGAGTTTTAATTTTCGGGTGAACTAACCCCTTTAAAGGGATAGTTCACCCAAAAATTAAAATTCTGTCATTAATTACTCACCCTCATGTCGTTCTAAACCTGTAAGACGTTCGTTCATCTTCAGAACACAAATTAAGGTATTTTTGATGAATTCCGAGAGTTCTCTGACCCTCCCATAGACAGTAAGGATCCTTACACAATCAAGGTCCAGAAACGTAGTTGGGACATCGTTAAAATAATCCATGTGACACCAGTGGTTCAACTGTAATTTTACGAAGCTACGAGAATACTTTTTGTGCACAAAGAAACAACAACAATTCAACAACAACATTCAACAATTCGTCTCCTCCGTGTCACCCTGGCACCATTTTGGTAAACAACGTATGCAACGTATGTACGCGGATACGTTGTTTACGCATGTGGTACTCTCCAAAATGGTGCCAGGGTGACGCGGAGGAGACGAATGTCTTATCGATGTCCTTACTACATTTCTGGACCTTGATCGTGTAAGGATCCTTGCTGTCTATGGGAGGGTCAGAGAGCTCTCGGAATTCATCAAAAATATCTTAATTTGTGTTCCGATGATAAACGAAGGTCTTACAGGTTTAGAACGACATGAGGGTGAGTAATTAATGTCAGAATTTTTATTTTTAAGTGAACTATCCCTTTAAAGTTGGTGTGTGTTGCCTGCTTAGTCATAAAAATAACTTTATGATTGTTTAAGTGTGGCAATTTTGGGATTTATTGAGTATCTCATCTTTGACTCTTGCGGCCAATTGTTCAAACGGCATTAATTAAACTGTAAATTAAACAACTTCTGCACCTGTAGGTTTTGGTCTACCTCCAATCCAGAAAAAATTGTATTACATAGATGTAGATGAATGTAAGTGGTAGAAGAAAGAAGCTTCTTTCTCACTTCTTATTAGGTCTCAGTTGCTGTTTAAACATTTTGTGATTTTTTATATTTACATGTCATTCTTATGAGTCATAAAAATGTTTAGAACAATTTGTTGACTATAGCTCAATCATCTCGGTGGAATTTCTTAAACAGAGGTTTTTGTTACAGAGAAACAGGGAATGCACATGTGTTTTCAATCAAATTGGGTTTTAAAAGTAGTTAATCCGCAACACAAAGTAAAGTTTAATAGCTGTAAAAAAAGTTCTCAACTGTGGAGTTATTTGGAGTTAAGGAATTAGCGAATTGGATGTTCGAGTATAAATAAAAGCAAAGTGCATTCTTCCAAGAATTGAGTTAGAAATGTAATCTCTCTTTCTCCCCATACATATTCATTTGCGGCATTGATGTGTGTTTATTTTAATGTAATTCTGTGGGTCTGCACATGTTTTATCTCCAGCACTGATGATATTTGCAGGTCCTGTGAGAATCACTGAACTTGTTTTGTTTGACTCCAAATAGTTATTATGGATGTTTATCACCTAATTGGTGTCCCAATAGTCTCCTCTTTCACAAGGGGAGTCTAAGTCTAAGGTAGGCTAAAGTAAACTTAGCATAAACTGAAAAAATCTAGACTTTTTTTCTCTAGTTGTGCGTGGGTTTAAAGTCAAGTAAAACTCAACATATGGTTATTTTTTATTTTACAGGCAGTTTTTATTGTCCATGCATGGCTTGTGTAAGTACTTCAGCTTCATTAATGCTAGCTGGTAGGGAACAGTGAAATTGAGTTGCCAGTAGCTTCATGTTTAAAGATGTGGACAGATAATACAAAACCACAAAGGCTTAATTCCCACTAAACTCCCAGCTGTTCCAGGGTCATTATCCATGCAGTTAGTGAACTAAATGCATCTTTGAAGAGTTGTTGCGTACAAACCTCGCATGGTTTTCTGAGTCTGAGGTATTTTGCAACACTGAATGCCACGAGGATATAGCTTACCGAAGTGAACTATAAGGTGTTTTTAATCTAAAAGCTGCCATTTAAATGTTTAATACTGACCTAAAAGTGATGTTTGATTTCCAAAAGTGGTGAGAACAGTTATTAACTTTTGTAGGACACAACCGTCTCAGTATCATTTTCATATCCAGGATTAGGTCAGCCACCATCATCATTAGAGGTTTGTCATCAACACTTCTACTCACAAGATAAAAGAAACTACGTTTTTACCTTGAAATACATGGTCTAATAAGTCGAAGTCGTCTTCTGTATCTTTCCCAAATGTCAGTTCGTCCAGTAAGTTTGAAGAGCGGGTACGAAATTCCGCGAAAAGGGCGAATTGATTTAGGGCAGCAACAAATGCACGGGTATCCATAGATATACATATATATGCGTGTACCGCTATCCACGGTAATTACGACTGTTTACGACAGTTAATTCTACACATTTACCTAGGGGGCTCCAAATTAGCAAAACTGCATAACTGCTTTATGGAACTACCTTGTAACCTGCATTTTCGTAGCTTTGCATAACTGTTTTTGTTTTTTGGCTTTACAGATTTAACACTGGACGTGTATTATAATCACATTACCCATGTATGTTTCTTTAAAACGTTTGTTCCGCCATCTTTTAAGATGCACTGAATAATATCTACTTGTGTTCCACAGAGAAAAAAAAAAAAGACATACAGGTTTGGAATGACGTGAGGGCGAGTAAATGATATATCGGTTTTGTTAATTGCAAATGTACTCACCTGATGTTGGTAGCTGGATAGCTTCATGGAATAACGAATCTTGGTGTCGTTCAATGTGGCCTCCAAAGACGCTTTCTACAGTAACAAGAACATGCAAATTCAGAATAAAGTCATACTAAAACACGAATATTACCACAGAAATGGCCAATTCCATATCACTGACCATGGCTAAGAGGGACTGGAGTTCGATTTCCAAAGACTGGAGTGTGGATTTGACCGTATTGATTTCAGTGCGAGATGTTTTCAGGTCTGTGGTGCTGGTGACAACTTCTTGTTTCAGAGTTTCCGTCTGAAATAAAAAGCAGAAAGAGATTGCTTACTTGAAACATTTGGTCATGAAAAGCACATTAAAGGCTTCTGTCCCTGTATGTTTTGATAAATCTCGCCTTTGTCTTGAACCAGTACTCCAGATCTCTTTGGTTTTTTGCTGTGACTGCTTCGTAGTGCTCACGGATTTCTGCCAGGATCTTGGTGAGATCTTGCTGTGGAGCTGCATCGACCTCGACGTGAACCTGTCCACTCATTTGTCCACGTGTGGCCAACATATCCTAAGAATATATTCATATTCATGTCAAGTCTCAAGTAACCTCACTGGTAAACATTGTCATATTTAACAGCACTAAAAATACTTAAATTGTAACAAATCATACAAAATGTTTAGTCTCTTATATAAAATATGTCTCGATATATATCTCAAATTTCATTTGAGCAGCAAAGTTGTATACAATATTAAGATGTGTTTTCAGAAAATATTATTTGAATTAAATTGGCAAATGCTGCTATTATGCATTTTTAAATAATAATTGTAATTTTCTTTTTAAATAATTTTTAACATTTTTAAAAACAATTTCTTTTGAATTACAAATATATATACAATATATATACAATATATAATATGTTATTCTACTATATACATTTTCACAAAATCATTATGTACCTCCTCATGATTCTTCTTCAGATAGACCAGCTCCTCCTTCAGCCCTTCGATCTGCATGGCAAAGTCTTTTCTGGTGATGTTGAGCTCACCAAGCACCCTCTTCAGGCCGGTAATGTCTGCTTCCACTGACTGACGCATGGCCAGCTCGGTTTCATATCTGTCAGAAACATGCTCTTTAAAAAACACTAACACTGGACACAAGACCCACCTCCAAACTCAGGTAAAACTGATTCAATGCAACACTCATGCTATTGTATACATTCTAGAACTCTTATACGAAGCTTGCTATAATTTTTTATAAATAATTTATGCAGAAAACAATTAACAGTTAAAACAATATTGTAAATGATTTTGTCACAGATATAATATTAACTGTCAAAATGTCATGGTATAATATGAAAACTTTGGGGTTTAAATATGAGACCACCAGTCTTATTTTAGTATCATTGAGATAATATTATAGTTATAATTAATATTTTGAATTAGTTTTTTCCCCCCAGTTTTTATTTTAACGTTTTAGTAATTTTGTTGTTTTTGTCATTTTTATTATTATTATAATTTTTTTTAATGTCTATAGTTTAAAAAAAAAAATTTTTTATTAAAGTTTTACTTTTAGTTATTTTAGCACATCAAGCTAAACTAAATGCAAATGAGAAATGTTGCCTTGACTTCAGTTAAAATTCATTTTATTTTATTTTACTAAAATAACTCTGGAGACCACAAGGAAAAATGCTGCAGTTTTGCATTGTTCTATTACAAATTATATCGGTTTGATCTTTGAAGAATATGAAACATTTATTCTATATTCTATACATGTTTAATCAAAATAAATAAATAAATACCAAAATCCTAAATTGCCTTTTCTGCGTACTGCATTATGTTGCTATCAGTCGATTTTCTGCTATGCTTGTGTCGAAAATATGCAATAAACATTGAATCTGCTGGAAAGACTCACTTCATTTTGAAATCATTAATGGCCAGGCTGGTGTTGTCAATGCTGAGATGGATGCCACCCTTCAGGTGAATGGCTGCCATGATCTGGACATATACACTAATATAATTATATATATATATAATTTTTAGCTCTGTATTTAGGATCTTTCAAAAAACATAAAATACCTTAGCCTGAAGATCCTGTATGGTGACAAAGTAGGAGCTGTAGTCACGAGCAACAGGGGAGGCTTTGCCATCTAGGAACTGGCGGATCTTCAGCTCCAGTTCAGCGTTGGCCTTCTCCAGTGAGCGCACTTTGACCAGGTAAGCAGCCAGACGGTCATTGAGGCTCTGCATGGTGAGTTTCTCATTGCCAATGATGCTGTTGTCTGCAGATCCTGACGCACTGAAACCTCCAACAGAGTAAGTGGCCTTAGAGATGCGGACCCCTGAACCTCCTGCGCCGGCGTACACACTCCCGGCCCTCGCGGTGCTCATGCGGCTGCTTCCCACGCTAGACGTGGATATACGCGTGGAGCCGCTGGAGGACATGTAGCTGCTGCGGGTGGAGTAGGTGGAAGCCATGTTGACCAAGACTTTCTGTCTGCGTCTGCTCTGGCAGGTCAGTAAATGATGGAAGAAGAATGCCAGCTTCTTTTATAGAGTGCATTTGAATATAAGACACAAAGCCTGGAATTCCATGCATGTCATCTCACTGCTTTCCCTGGAACGATTCCAGCGACCTTAAAGGTCACACCTAAGGTGAAATGTAGGGTAAAAGACACTGTTAGCAAATCTTCCAGCTTCTGCTTGACTTTCGTGTACATTAATGACAGTACAAATACTGAAAAAATAAAAAGATCACTGATATAAGATAATATATCAATTATAGCTTATTATATATAGATAATAAGCACAAATCAGCAGATTAGAATGATTTCTGAAGGATCATGTGACACTGAAGACTGGCATAAAGATGCATTGCATCACAGAAATTAATTGCATTTTAAAATATCAAAATAAAAAGCTGTTATTTTAAATTGTATTAATATATAATAATATTACTGTTTTTACTGTATTTTGATCATCAAAAAATGTAATAGGCCTATTTTTTCTCATTAAGAACTTTTATTCATTAAGTTAATGCATATTGTTTTTAAGATGTTAGATCAATTTACTGGAAAATTTTTCATTTTTTTTTATTTTATTATTATTATTTATTTATTTTGTGTTGAAAGAAGATAAATAGTAACACATGATGGTTTTGCAATCCAAAAAAATGGTTTACTTCACCATAGACACTTTCTCGCCTTCTTTTTTGGCTCAATTATTATGCATTATGGTGTTTTGTTGACTTTTTCTTAGATATTTTGTCATTGTTTAAAGATGCAAAGGTTGTTGAAATTCAGGCTAAAAAAAATTTGAAACAAATTCTGTGTAGAGAGCCCTGCAGCACAGCGGTTTTCATCCTAGAAACTAGAGAGTCCTAGAGAGTTTAAAGACTTGTTTGCATTATTAACAATTATTTTCAACAGGACCTTTCATTTCAACACTCCACAGGCGTGTTACCACAGAAGTGAATTCTGCTTACTGACTAGACCACGTTTCTTTTATGGGCTTGGCTGGGCTGGGCTGGGCTGAAAACACTTCTGCTGTTGATGCGTTTGACATTTGCGGTTTCTGTATGTACAGCAGCATTATGATGGAAAGGTGAGGTTTATGCACAGCAAGTCCATTGGAACTAGATTTGTTTGTTTGCCTTTTGTTATTTTAGTAGTAAGTGAAATATCTTTCATTCCAGTTTGACCTTTTAGGTACTTTTGCAACATAGCAGAAAGTAATTTGTCAAGATTGTGCAATGCTAACTGCTTTTTCATTTTACACAATGACCCTATACTGACCCTATGCTACATTATCCAATATCTTATCTTATCTTGTGTTTTATGTATTGATAATTCTTATTTTTTTATTTTACTTTAATCTTATTTTTCTGTTTGTAACTCATTTATATTTAAAATTATATTTGTTTTAGTAGTTTTTATGTGATTTAACTGGAAAACATTTTTAAAAAGTTAATTTAAAATTTTTAATTATATTAAATGAAATTATATGAAAGACAATTCCAAAAAGGCAGGATTAGGCATGCATAAATGCATCTGTAAATACATCTATAAACCATGCTGGTTGTTGGTGGTTTGATGCTGGATTAACTAGTTGACACAAGGAGTCAAAGTTTGGCTGGTTAGCATAGTCATAGCATAGCATAGTTAGCATAGTTTGGATGTAGTGCATTCTGTGGACAAAAGGCATATTTCTCTATAGATGGCCATTCACTGTGTATTGTAATTAAATGTTTTGCAAGCAATGTATAAATCAAATATTTCATTATATTATAGTTGATGTTTATCCTTGGCAGATTTTTGGAGGTCTCCTACAGGAGAAATGGATTTATACTCCTTGGGTGGATTGTCAAAACACATATACAGGTGCATCTCAATAAATTAGAATGTCGTGGAAAAAGTTCATTTATTTCAGTAATTCAACTCAAATTGTGAAACTCGTGTATTAAATAAATTCAGTGCACACAGACTGAAGTAGTTTAAGTCTTTGGTTCTTTTAATTGTGATGATTTTGGCTCACATTTAACAAAAACCCACCAATTCACTATCTCAACAAATTAGAATATGGTGACATGCCAATCAGCTAATCAACTCAAAACACCTGCAAAGGTTTCCTGGGCCTTCAAAATGGTCTCTCATTTTGATTCACTAGGCTACACAATCATGGGGAAGACTGCTGATCTGACAGTTGTCCAGAAGACAATCATTGACACCCTTCACAAGGAGGGTAAGCCACAAACATGCATTGCCAAAGAAGCTGGCTGTTCACAGAGTCCTGTATCCAAGCATGTTAACAGAAAGTTGAGTGGAAGAAAAAGATGCACAACCAACCGAGAGAACCGCAGCCTTATGAGGATTGTCAAGCAAAATAGATTCAAGAATTTGAGTGAACTTCAAAAGGAATGGACTGAGGCTGGGGTCAAGGCATCAAGAACCACCACACACAGACGTGTCAAGGAATTTGGCTACAGTTGTCATATTCCTCTTGTTAAGCCACTCCTGAACCACAGACAACATCAGAGGCATCTTACCTGGGCTAAGGAGAAGAAGAACTGGACTGTTGCCCAGTGGTCCAAAGTCCTCTTTTCAGATGAGAGCAAGTTTTGTATTTCATTTGGAAACCAAGGTCCTAGAGTCTGGAGGAAGGGTGGAGAAGCTCATAGCCCAAGTTGCTTGAAGTCCAGTGTTAAGTTTCCACAGTCTGTGATGATTTGGGGTGCAATGTCATCTGCTGGTGTTGGTCCATTGTGTTTTTTGAAAACCAACGTCACTGCACCCGTTTACCAAGAAATTTTGGAGCACTTCATGCTTCCTTCTGCTGACCAGCTTTTTGAAGATGCTGATTTCATTTTCCAGCAGGATTTGGCACCTGCCCACACTGCCAAAAGCAACAAAAGTTGGTTAAATGACCATGGTGTTGGTGTGCTTGACTGGCCAGCAAACTCACCAGACCTGAACCCCATAGAGAATCTATAGGGTATTGTCAAGAGGAAAATGAGAAACAAGACACCAAAAAATGCAGATGAGCAGAAGGCCACTGTCAAAGAAACCTGGGCTTCCATACCACCTCAGCAGTGCCACAAACTGATCACCTCCATGCCACGTCGAATCGAGGCAGTAATTAAAGCAAAAGGAGCCCCTACCAAGTATTGAGTACATGTACAGTAAATTAACATACTTTCCAGAAGGCCAACAATTCACTAAAAATGTTTTTTTATTGGTCTTATGAAGTATTCTAATTGGTTGAGATAGTGAATTGGTGGGTTTTTGTTAAATGTGAGCCAAAATCATCACAATTAAAATAATCAAAGACTTAAACTACTTCAGTCTGTGTGCATTGAATTTATTTAATACCCGAGTTTCACAATTTGAGTTGAATTACTGAAATAAATGAACTTTTCCACGACTTTCTAATTTATTGAGATGCACCTGTATGTGAGATTTGTCATTCCCGCGTGAAATGAATGTTTACTCTCACTACCATTGTTTTTTGTTCATTCACATACATATTTATTTATTCAGCAGGGTCTGTCATCTGTGCAAGTTTGTTGCAGTCTTTTGTAACTAGTTTACATAGTTCGCGTTCTGATACATATCTGTGGTTTAGCTAACCTGGTTCATAATGTTGTTTGTCTGCCGTGCGTGGTTTAAAACTATTTGACAAAGTAAAGACAGTCAGCAGTCATTTGAAAACATTACACACTTAATTTAGTGTAAATGTTTCTCACCTCAATTTAATTGAGGATGTGGTCAAACTGGGATTGGACATGTTTAATGATGCATTGGTACCAAGTTAAAGGAATTCCCCAAATGAAAATTTGCTGAAAATGTACTCACCCTCAGGCCATCCCAGGTGTAAATGTGTTTGTTTGTTCTTTGGAAGAGATCTTGAGAAATTTAGCAGTACATCACTTGCTCACCAAGGGATCCTCTGCAGTGAATGGGTGCCTTCAGAATGAGTCCAAAACAGCTGATAAAAACGTTGCAATAATCCACAAGTAATCCACCTGATTCCAGTCCAGCAATTAATATCTTGTGAAGTGAAAACTACGTTTGTAAGAAACAAATCCATCTTTAGGGCATTTTTTTATTTAAATGTCTCTTCTGGCCAAAATATGAGTCCATAATCCATAACAATTCTTCAGTCACCCTCCAGTAAAAAGTCCTGCCTGTCCTCTCACATCAGAATCCACCGACAAAACTGTTTTGGTCTGTTTTCACTTGTAAATGGTGCTTGATCTGCGTATTTCTCTCCTGAATCAGACAAGACAAAACCTTTTCACTGGAGAAAGCAATATGGATAGAGAAATTTTACTGGAAGCAACAGTTTAAAGTTAAAATGTATTAATGATAGATTTGTTTCTTACAATCATGCAGCTGTTCGCTTCACAAGATGTTAATTGATGGACTGGAGTCGTGTAAATTACATGTGGATTTTTGTGGTGTTTTTATCAGCTGTTTGGACTCTCATTCTGACGGCACCCATTCACCCATCCATTGGTCAACAAGCGATGTAATGCTAAATTTCTCCAAATCTGTTTCGATGAAGAAACAAATTCATCTACTTGGAGTTGTAGTAAATTTTTGTTCTTGGGTGAACTATTCTTTTATTATGCCAATGTTAATATACCCTTTTGGGATCTCTGGTCACTTAAACGGAAACATCTCTAAATTGCATCCATATACAATAGATGACATAACCACTCACATTTTGTCTTTAACATCAGTTTTATTGTTGTAAATGCTCAAAGACGACCACCATATTCTGACAGCATGAGCGGAGCTAAAGGTCTGTTCTCCAACCAACACAAGTCTGGTGGGCTTCACTTAACAAGGGATGTTGAAGAGGAAGAAACCACCATCCCACCATCAACCACCTCTTCCACCACAGTGATCACTGCTGATTTGGTGGTAGTGATCGAGCTGGAGGAGGAGCTGGAGCCAGAGCCAGAGATTGTGAGGCTGTTTGGAAATAAAAATTCCCAACCAGTTAAACCTGTAAAGCTCAATTTGTAGACTTGTGTCTTTCAAGCTTTAAACCACAAACTTCCACAGAACCCCAAACTAACTATTCTCATTTAAAAATAAAGGTTCCCAAGGGCGTTTTCACAGCAATGCCATTAAATTTTTTTTTTGATATCCCAAAGAACCTTTAAGTGAACAGAACTTAAAAGAACCATTTTTTTTCTTCATGTGAAGGACATTTTAATAATCTAAAGAACCTTTCTCCATTTTGTGGAATGGAAAGGTTTCATAGATGTTAGAGATTTATAATTGGAGCCATCAATGCCAATAAAGAAACGTTTATTTTTATCAACACTACTGCCCAGATGTTTGGGTTCAGTAAGATTTGTTTTAAACAAAGAACACTTCAGCAAGGATGCATTAAATTGATCAAAATGGACAGTAAAGACATTTATAATGTTACAAAAGATTTCTATTTAAACAAATGCTGTTTTGAACTTTGTATTTATCAATCCTGAAAAAAAGGATCATGGTTTCCTCAAAAATCTATCAATAGTGCAATAAATATCTATTATACAGCCTTCAGATATTTATTGCATGTGTGGTCTGCAATTATTAGAATAAGAATAGTTATTTATAATTAAAAAAATAATATTTTTTTTTTGTAGAGCATAGCAGGAAAATAATGTTTCTCAGTCTGCATATTGGCAAGAATATTTCAACTTATGGAGCAGAGCATGTAAACTACACAAATGTAGTCTGTGATTTACCTGCCGCTGGCTTCTGCATCCAGCAGTCTCCTGTACTCTGCAATCTCCAGTTCCAGTCTGGTCTTGATGTCCAGAAGCATCTGGTACTCTTGACTCTGGCGCTCCAGATCGGCACGAAGCTGCACCAATTGACCCTCCATTCCACTCACCTACGAGCCCAAGGGGAGAAGACAGAACTTTTAACCCTGGCACAGGTCATTTTAAAGTCTTGTTAGTGGTTGGCTACAGTAAGAGATCTGTCTGTGAGATTTATGAACTCTCACCTGTGCCTGGTATCCGGACAGCTGCAGGGCGTAGCGATTCTGAGTCTCGCTCAGGGTGCCTTCCATGGATGAATTCTGTGAGGTAGGGATAATGAAAGAAAGATATGTTAGCAATGACCAAAACTTAAATTTTTGTAAACGTTTGCCAACCAGAAAGAGTCCAAATACTTTTAAATGGGTTTATCATTTAACAAATGCCTATCAATTATTTGGCTTGAAAATTGGGGTTTTAAAGTGAATGCCAGTTGGTTTGATTGTTGTTGTTGTTTTTTTTTAAATCTAATGCACACCAAACCATGCTTTAAGTGTCACTTGTGTCCAAATAGTTTTGGGGCTGTACATTTTGTCTACACATACTAACCATGGCAAGGAGAGACTGAAGCTCAATCTCCAGTGACTGTACTGTGCTCTTCACGGTGTTGACCTCAGTTTTCGAAGTCTGTAAGGTCTCTGTGCTTGTTGCAACCTCTTGTTTCAAGGTCTCAGACTGCAAAAGAAGTGTTTTAAAACGATCATTGAAGTTAATACAAGTATAAGCCCAACATAGGGTTAGCTGTGCCAATGTTTCTAGACTTAAGGGATGTACATACTACTTCTCTATAAAAAACACAAATCATCTTTGCAAGAACTGATCAATCACTTGTTGTTTTAATTCGGTAGATGTTTTGCCTTTCTTTCATGAACTATAGTTATTTTATTTCCAACATTTTTGAGGTGGGCTCCTAGGCTGCATATGTCTTTATGAGTGTTTGTTATCAAAGAATCAAGTTCTGGACTGAACCAACCTTCTGCTGGAACCAGCCTTCAAGGTCTCTCCGGCTCTTGGATACAACAGTCTCGTAGTGCTCACGCATCTCAGCTAGAATTTTGGTCAGGTCTTCCTGTGGTGCTGCATCAACCTCCACATTGACCTGTCCACTCATCTGATCGCGTGAGGTCAAGAGGTCCTGAAGGTACATCATATATGATTTTCAAATATCTTCTCATCATCACCTGTTCATTCTTGCCTTCAAGTGTCATGGAATTGAAATATGTTAGAAAACAGTGACATCTAGAACTTAAAGCTATAATACACCTGTGTGACCTGACCTCTTGTCTAAAATGTTTAGCAATTCTTAGCATAATCTTGTGTTTTACACTTTCTTAAAGGTTTTGCAATGATTTACTACCTCCTCATGATTCTTCTTCATGTAGACCAGCTCCTCAGTGAGCCCTTCGATCTGCAGGTTGAGGTCTTTATGACTCATATTGAGCTCACTAAGCACGGTCTTTAACCCTGCAATGTCTGCCTCCACAGACTGACGCATTGCCAGCTCGTTCTCATATCTGTCCAATAGAAAGGAACATTATACAAAATAACTGTCTTTTATCAACATCAAGAATTTTGTTGCTGTGATTGGCTATTCAGCAGAACACAAGTTTTGGATCAAGTGAAAGTTGAGTAAATGATGACTGAATTTTCATTTTGGGGTGAACTGTCTCTTTAAAAGGTCATTTGGTGTGACTAATGGATTGTTGACATTACTTTCATCTTTAACATAATTTAAAAATTTGTATAGCATATCACATTACCCAAAAGCTGATTTGCATATTATTTAAACAGTTATTTGTTGTTGTTTTTCTATAATTTCTGTACACTTCCACAGCAATTATTCTATACAAATGTAATGAAAAATGAAACAAATATTACTTCATTCTGAAGTCATCTGCAGTCAAGCTGGCATTGTCAATGCTGAGGTGGACTGTGTTCTTTTCCTGCATGGTGCTCAGGATCTGCAAAAAATGTGAACTTTTTTATGGTAATGAAGATTATTAGGATATGCAATTTCCTTACAGCATTAACCACAAAGTATCAAGCTAGACCTACTTTAGCCTGGAGGTCACCGATAGTAGCTTCGAAGGCAGAGTGGTTACGAGCAGTACCAGTAGGAGAGATTCTGGTTTCAAGAAATTGGCATATCTTCAGCTCGAGGTCAGCATTGGCTTTTTCAAGGGAGCGGACCTTCTCCAGGTAAGCAGCCAGACGGTCGTTGAGATTCTGCATGGTGAACTTCTCGTTGCCAATGATGCTGTCATCCGCTCCTCCACTGACGCCGAATCCTCCTCCAGATGCAGCACCAACAAATCCCCCACCGAATCCTCCACCAGCGCCTCCTCCAGCACCAAATCCACCTCCAAAGCCAAAGCCGCTTCCTGAGCCTGCTGAGGCCATGGAGCGAGAGGCACTTGAGTTACGGACCCCTGAACCTCCTGCGCCTCCATACACGCTGCCAGCCCTCATGGCGCTGATGTGGCCACCTCCTCCACCTGAAGAAGAGAAGCGTGAGGAGCCCATTGAGGACCTGCTGGAAATGAAGCTGCCGCTGGAGAAGGTGGTAGCCATGTGGACGGTGGTTTGTGGTCTTACTCTGCTCTGGCTGGAGAGTGAGTACAGTAGAGCAACTCAGGGTCCTTATATATGCTGGTAGCTGACAAAGAAGGACGCGCTGACCTTATTCTCATCAAAAACTTTGCTGACAGCAAGGCATTCTGTCAGCTTAAATCACCTGAAGTGAAAGGTGACGCTGAGAAGAAAGATTGGTTGATTGATCTTACCCTCAAGTGAGTAAGATAGACGCTCACATTCCCCCCGTAAACCTTTCCCCAGATAAAAGCAGCTCTGTACATGTTCAAATTTTTATGGAGGTTGCTTGTTTTTCACTGCTGGTTTTACTGTAGTAAAGCCCCTCATGCTCGAAAAACCTTGAATATTCAATATCACCTTTATAGGCCGATAACTAACTCTCATGATTCACTCATTTCAATATATTACTTTTCAAATCTGGGGCACAAAAAATGCAGTGCAGAATTTGAACACCAGTTGCATCATATAAGTGATGTAGATGTGTTGGAAGAAGCAAGCTTTTCTGCAAAATTTGAGTAAAATAAGTGCAAAAATATGTAATTAAACAAGATATGAACCTACATGGAGGTATGCTGATCTCACTGTCAATTTAAGATTAACCTAAAGCAACATATGATATAACAATTGTAACTGTAAAGAGTGGATTCTAGTTTGAAACATCTCATGTTTGTGCATGCACTACACAGAGCAGCAGACTGTTTCCCACCAAGTGCAGCTTCTTCCCTTAGGCTGTTGAGCTGAAGAACAGATCTCTGTATTATCAAGAGATTCATGATACATTTTATTACTTCTCATACTGTTAAATTTGACATCAGTGTTTTTTTGTTCAAATCTTACTTTAAAAAAACGTTTAAAATTATGATAACTGCGTGTAATATAAATGTGTATTTCCTGTGATGGATTGGCCATCCATCTGGGGGTGTTTGCTCCATCTGCAGCCCAATATGCTGGAAGAGACTACAGAATCCCTGCAGAGAACAGGCAGTTTGGAAAGTGGATTTTTAATATAATAAAAATATTTGAATGGAATTTGATTAATTATACAGTGTACCCAAATTTTACAACTCAAATTCAGATTATTCAGTAAATATAATACTGAAAAGAAATTAATACATCATTCTTAAAAGTTTCAAAATGTAGAGTTCAGCCCACTTGAGCTGCTGGAATTTACAGTGTCTGACCACTTCCTATTTTGCTTATGTTCAACAAGTCATAAACTCTGTTCAGAAGGTCCATGTTCCATGTATAGTGCATTATACACTATAGTGTTGTCTGAATTCTGAGTGATTAAATTAATTCCCCAAATATGGTTCACTGTTGTATAGCCATAATGCACTCTTTATTGTTTCCAACAACCAATGTACACTCTTAAAAATAAAGGTGCTTCAAAAGGTTCTTCAAGCGATGCCATAGAAGAACCATTTTTGGTTCCACAAAGAACCATTTGTGAAACAGAAAGGTTCTTCAGATGTTAAAAGTTCTTTATAGAACCATTTAGACAAAAAGGTTCTTCTATGGCATCGTGAAGCACATTTATTATTATATTTTTAGAGTGTAGGCCTACACTAGGAATGCTATAGCCTACTACCAATAATCAGAAAGTTTACAATTTTAAAGTAATTCAGAGTCTAAAACAATGGTACTAGTCTAATCACGTAAATCCAAGAAAATTCAAGCTTGTATAGCCTACAATTTACAAGATGGCTTAATCTCAGTAGTACAAATACATGTGATACAAAAAGTATTTTTGTTAACAGACCTCTGCAAACGAGTCACCTAAACTCAAAATTCGCTTGTCTAAATCCCGTAATTTTCCGTTTTAGGGCAATTTAGCGAAATGTAGGTCAAATCTTTGTAAAAAAATAAAATAAAATAAATAAATAAAAGAATGCTGGTTCTTGGTCTGGAACATAGGAAGCGTCGATTACTTACTCGACCACAAGAGCGCGCGCGCCTGACAGGAATGGCGCGTATTTCTGAGGGAGAGTTTTCAGCGAGGTAAAACACTTGAATTATAATATCTCGACAAATAAATATATGTTTTGTTTCGCCACAAATTATATCACTTAATTTTTATGGCACGTTATGGGAGTATCATAATATTAATCACGTTAAAATGCCTTGAGTAGAAATGTTTAATGGGATTAACTTGACTCACTGAAGCTAAAGATTGTTGTAGAGATATCCTCATTTCCAGTTTGAAAAAACCCCAAAATGTTATATTAATCAAAGTATGTTAAAAGGATAGTCTCTTTCACCCAGATGCGCTACATTAGTCATAACAATACTTCTACTAGTTAACGTTATAATATTTCCAAAACATTTACTTTAAATCGAATTTGTGTATGGGCTAATTGTACATTGTGGCAGGGGCGTAGCCATCATTGAGTGGTCATCACACAAGTGAGGGGGACATAAATGTTTTATATATACACTGAACAAAATTATAAATGCAAAACTTTTGTTTTTGCCCCCATTTTTCATGAGCTGAACTCAAAGATCTAAGACTTTTTCTATGTACAAAAAAGGCCTATTTCTCTCAAATATTGTTCACAAATCTGTCTAAATCTGTGTTAGTGAGCACTTCTCCTTTGCCGAGATAATCCATCCACCTCACAGGTGTGGCATATCAAGATGCTGATTAGACAGCATGATTATTGCACAGGTGTGCCTTAGGCTGGCCACAATAAAAGGCCACTCTAAAATGTGCAGTTTCACATACACATACATTCAAAATGCCATCAATAAAATGTACCTGTGTTCGTTGTCCATAACATATGCCTGCCCATACCATAACCCCACCGCTACCATGGGCCACTCGATCCACAACGTTGACATCAGCAAACCG
>NW_015505561.1:1711744-1730269 GCF_001515645.1 Sinocyclocheilus grahami | reverse complement strand
CAGTCAGAATGCCAATTGCACGCTCCCTCAAAACTTGCGACATCTTTGGCATTTTGCTGTGTGATAAAACTATTGTGGCCAGATTTCTGGATTCTTTGATGAATAGAAGGATCCAAAGATCAGTATTTATGTGAAATAAAAAGCTTTTGTAACATTACACACTATACCGTTAAAAAAATTAGAGTCAGTATAATTTTTATTTTTTTGGAAAAGAAATTATAGAAATGAACACTTTTATTTAGCAAGGATGCTTTAAATTGATCAAAAGTGACGATAAAGACATTTATAATGTTACAAAAGATTTCTATTTCAGATAAATGCTGTTCTTCTGAACTTTCTATTCATCAAAGAAACCTGAAAAAATTCTACTCGGCTGTTTTCAACATAATAATAAATGTTTTTTGAGCAGCAAATCAGAATTTCAGAATGATTTCTGAAGGATCGTGTGACTGGAGTAATGAAGCTAAAAATTTAGCTTTGAAATCACAATAAATTACATTTTAAAATATATTCAAATAGAAACTAGTTATTTTAAATAGCCTAGTAAAAATATTTCAAAATTTTACTGTTTTGCTGTACTTTGGATCAAATAAATGCAGGCTAGGTGAACAGAAGAGACCTCTTTAAAAAAAAAAGTTCAAAAACTTTTGACTGGTGTATAGGCAACTTTAATTGTTCTCTAATTTCTAGCTTTTAATTGACTTAGAAATCACATAACTGCTGGACAATAGCCAATAATAATGATTTGTTTATATACTACAAACACTTTGTTTATCACATAAGGCAGAATAGTTTCTATACTGTAAGAAATGCTATGTCAATTATCACTGCATTGTTCATATACTTTATTTATTACCTGGAGATGACTTGACAAACTCAAATAAACCATAGATTGTCGCAATCGTATTTTTAATGTCTTCAAGTTTCCAAACGTTTCTGTTTTCTGTGAAAACAACTGTTTTCATACAGCATAGCTGGAGGCTTTTGTCCACATTAGGAATTTCCTCGTACGACTTTCTGCGCGAGAGCACCCTCCGGCTACGAGTATGAATAAAACATACACTACACAGAGTGTTTAGCGCTCCGCGATGTTCATCTCGCCTTATTCGAGATGATCATCTCGCCTTATACTCGCCAAATAAAACATCAGATCATGCACAGACTATCCTGTCTCTTTGAATTTAAATCTATATTTATTCACACAACTCTTGAAAACCTCTATGCGAACACACTTGCCCGAAAAAGTGCGGGGGACGAATTTACGTGATATTAAAAGTGGGGGGGACACGTCCCCCGCGTAATCTACGCCCCTGCATTGTGGCATTCACAATCGGCCTACTTGAATCGGCCTTTACTTGCTATAATATTTCATACTTAAGCACTGACGGGTGTCATGCCTGCTTTTTATATGTATTTTTTTTTTATTATTTTTAAAATGTATTATTTGATTTATTTAGAGTCCTGGTCCTAGCACTCTTGGTGCCAGGGGTGAGAAAACATTCCCTTTGTAACAACTTAGTTCTTCACATTTTCTTAAAGCTTTAACAACTACAGAACTTGTTAGTCCAGTGGATTAGTTTTTGTTTGATGTGCAATTGGACTCAAATTCCAACATGTCATCTTCTTTAAGTAGATTTTGAAATCACCAGCTGTCAACTGGATTACCCCTCACCCTTTAAAGTAATCTTGAGAACAGTGATGTAATTTTGCCTTTTAGTTAGCTGTCATTCCGTTCCACAACTAGGCTAATACTAGCAGATCTATTTTTTTCCCCATTTAAAATCTTTTGCATACATTTTTACATTGTGGCATAAAATATGACAACAAAACAGACGAAAATAAGACAGACACTCGAAATGCATAGTTTGTGCACAGTTAGTGCAGTTTATTGATTTCATCACTCTGAGTTAGGATGTTTTTGACACAGTCTCGCTTTTAGACTGGGAGGATGAGCTGACAACTTTGCCATCCACCACCTCTTCCACAATGGTTACCACTTTGCGTGTAGTCGAGGATGTACTTGAGCTTGAGGTTGAGACACTGCAGAGGTACAAACAAATAATTACTCTATGGAAATGCCAGACAGATATCCATCTCACTTTAATTTGGTTTATTATAATAAACCACCACTGCTCATTGAAAAATGGTAACACTACTGTCTAAATGTTGTTATTAAGAGATTTTTATTCTAGTTGTGTCTCACCTTGTAGCCTCTCCATCCAGAAGTCTTCTGTACTCTGCAATCTCCATCTCCAGTCTGGTCTTGATGTCAAGAAGCATCCTGTACTCTTGCCCTTGGCGCTCCAGATCGGCACGAAGCTGTACCAGCTGCTCTTCCAGGCTGGTTACCTGGAACTGGTAGCCGGACAACATGGCAGCGTAGCAGGCCTGTGTGTCTGCCAAAGTGCCTTCCAGTGATGCTTTCTGTTGGGGAAAGCTTAGTTATTCTGTGTTCTATGCAGTGTGATGACCAAAATTTACAAGATTCATCTCTGTCTGCTTACCATGCTGAGTTGGGACTGTAACTCGATTTCAAGACTCTGGAGTGTGCGTTTAACCTCTGTGATTTCAGATCGGGATGTTTGAAGGGTTTCTGTGCTCATTGCAACTTCCTTGTTGACTGCTTCACTCTATGAGAGACAGCAAAGCAGTCAGACCTTTTGTTAATTTTCATTAAAACATTGCCCTTTTAAAAAAAACAAAAAAAACATTACCTTAGCCTGGAACCAGGCTTCAAGATCTTTGCGGTTCTTGGCAGCAACTGCCTCGTAATGTTCACGGATTTCAGCCATGATCTTTGTCAGGTCTTCCTGTGGTGCCGCGTCTACCTCTACATTGACTTGTCCGCTCACCTGGACACGTGCTGCCAAGAGTTCCTACAGATGCAATAAAAACCACTGAGCATTTGCATCACATATATTTCAAGAGGAACTTCTGAGTGTGAACCCACCACCAACTTACCTCCTCGTGGTTCTTCTTGAGGAAGATCAGCTCTTCTTTTAGACCCTCAATCTGCATCTCAAGGTCAGATCTGGCCATTGTCAGCTCATCCAGCACCCTCCTCAGGCCAGCAATGTCTGCCTCTACAGACTGCCTCATGCTCAGCTCATTCTCATATCTGCACAAAAAAACAAACTCATTTAAATGCTTTAGACCTTTTGCAGATGTCGAAAATGCTGTTTGTTTATGTTGCTTGTTACTTACTTGACCCTGAAGTCATCTGCAGCCAGCTTGGCATTGTCAATGCTCAAGTAGATGCCTCCGTTTACACCAGTAGCATACTGAATCTTCAGGGGCACAGATTGAAAAAAAGAGTCAAATTGTATTCCTGGGAAATCCAGTATTTTTCACATTCTCTGCACATGAGGAACCATAGGATATTGAGGGATATTGGCACATAATAAATAAATGAAAGGGGTCAAATTTAGATCACTCTTGCAGTAATTGAGGAATTCAGTGTTCATTAAATGCTTTGAATATATGCTTTATGCTTTGCAAATGGGGAACCATGGGATATATAGAATTGGTTAATTTTTGTCTAAAGGTAGTTTAATGATTGAGTTTACTCTCATGTTTTATAGGTAAGTCATGTACCTTGGCCTGGATGTCACTGATAGTAGCGTAATAGGTGCTGGAGTCACGAGCAGAGTGGGCCGTCTTGCTGTCCAGGAACTGGCGAATCTTCAGCTCAAGATCAGCATTGGCCTTCTCAAGGGAGCGCACCTTCTCCAGGTAGGAGGCCAGACGGTCATTGAGGTTTTGCATGGTGGCTTTCTCGTTTGCAGACACATCAACAGCATCAGACAGGTTGAAGCCAGCACCACCACCGAAACCAGCACCACCTCCTCCAGCAGAGAAGGAACGAGAAGCAGAGGCACTGGAGATACGGACCCCGGTTCCTTCTGCCCCCCCTGTACACACTACCAGCACGCATGGCTGTGACACGACCGGCTCCTCCACCAAAGTGGGAAGAACTTCCTGAAGACATGTAGGTGCGGGTGGAAGAAGAAGAAGTCATAATTTTGAAGAAGGCTTGTTGTTGTCCTCAACTCTGGCTGGAGAATGAGAGAGTGGATGAGTGAGGAGAAGACGACCCCTGTTCCTTTTATGTGGACAAATGGGGGAGGGACCAGATGGATTGCCTAAGGGGGTGGACCATAAAACCCTTGCCCCATTCCCTAAGGCAGCAGGCGTGGCTGAAGACAGGTCTGCATGGTATGTTAGCGTTTTAGAGTTTCACTTAATTTCCTCAATAATTCCTTACACTTTGCCCTAAACTTGAAGCCATGGATTGACAGAGATGTATTTTTTGAGCTAACAGTTTTGTTTAATTAACTAATTTCTTTCTACTTTAATTCAATTTTAATGTTTGAATTAGGAATTCATAGTATATTGGCCATCATATCCTATCAGTCTGTTAAGTAAAAATGGAATAATATATTTAATTGAATATATTCTGTAAACCATAGCTAAACTGGACCCTACAATATGCTTAGTTGGCCTTTCTATTGTTAAACACAAATAAAATTAAATGCTTACTTAAAGCCTACAATATATATATAATTTTGTGCCGTACACATACATTTTATTATTCTTTGTTATGTTCTTTGCTCTACATAGGAGTCTTTCTTTATTCCAGTGGTTCATAATAGGTCCATTTTTAATTTGGGGGTAAAAAAAATGAATTTTTTTCTAAACTGAAAAGCAGTTTTCCACTACACATGTTAGCTGGTGACACATAAAGCTTGTACAAATGTGGTCTTCCAAAATGAGTATTTTTTGTATGTATAATAATATAAATGACCAGTTCTTGGCATTGATTCCAAATCCATTATCTAGATGGCATATGTTTTATATTAATTATTTTTTACAGATTGTGAATTTAAACAATGCAGTTGTTGCCTAATGTCCCTACTGTTGCATCAAAATGAGCTATATTAAACACCAAGCGATTAAAAGCAGGTTTAGCTTGTCTGAAGTGGGTTTTGGATGACCTGCTAATGATAATCAGGCTTGTTGCAAATAGAAAGTTTTATTTTTGTGTGCAACAAAGTTGTGTTGTGCAACTTTTAAATATTTCGAGTGTGGAGTGAATGTAATACTGTAGAGTTTAACACAGTGAATATTTATATCTAATGTTGTTTCATTCTAAAAATATATGAATTTATAATGTAAATTCCTAACATTTGTAGTTAGAGCTAATTCTTGAGTGATGATTTTTAGATTTTGCCTTCAGTTTTAATTAATTCTGACACATATTAATTTGAAGGTACAGGAGGCAATGTCCAGAAACGTTGTTGGGTTCCTCCCGGTAAGTATGTGGTCATGCAACAAAATAAATTTTATGGCACTACACCTGCTGCAGGTCACCCAGAGCAGAGTTTCTCAAACCTGTTTCTGGAGGCACATTGTTGAATCAGGTTTTTAATGAGAAAAAGTTTGAAAATAGGTATTGTTGGTGCTGGCCTAGAGCTAAAGGTTATGTCCTTTGCTCAGGGCCACACAGGTTATGACCCTTTAAGGTTTGACCCTGCAACCTTTACCAGCCTATGTCAATTTAGTGGTATTGCTCACATACCTTTGGTGCTTTTATAGGCAAACAGTTTTAAATACACTTCATACAAATTTTTCCATCCTGACCTTGGTCTGTTGTTTACCTGATTTAATTTGGTGAGGATCAGAAAAACTTAGAAGTAAGAACAGTGCTGGGTAATAACTGATTATATGTCATCTGGATTACGTAATCAGATTCCAAAAATTGAGTACTCTGGATTATATTACATTTTAAAATGTTTATAATGAGATTACAATTACTTATGGATTACATGATTACATGCTATTCATAAAATGGCAGTGAATTATTTATTATTTATTGATTCTCCTTAATACTTCTTTTTCTCTCTTTAAAATTTTCCTTTCCAAAAACCTTACTGTGTCAGACCATTTAGATTAGACTAAATTCCCAATATAAAATGTAAATTACCTTGTAAGTAATTTTGCAATCCACGCCCTCAAGCAATTAGCCCATGTATGAAACAAATAATTATGCAAGTTACTAAACATTGGTGATGATGAGTAGCTGTGAAATGTCTTCATCATATCCAGTAACCTTTAATAATTGTTAGTTCTGGAGGGCTGAACAAAAATATTTCAAACCTGGAAGACTTAAGACGTGTAATGTCTTTGCTGTTTTCATGTTTATTAATGTTTGTTCATTTAATGCAGGGAGTCTGAAACATTTTTGTCAGCCAAATCCCTTTGGTATAAAATATTTACTTGAAATATCCCTGAGGAAGTTACTATTTTAATAATTTAACAAGGCATTTGCATGTTCACAGTTCTCTGGTGTCAGTTAATAGTCACATTGACATGCAGGTAAAAAATAAAATATGTTTGTTTTTTAGTGTTCAGGTGTTTTATTTTGATTGCTTTGTTATAACATTTTTTTATATACTTATGACTGAATTAATTATTAGTTTTTTTTAACCCACTGCCATTCTTACATTAACCCCAGTTAGGGAAACCTGGTGTAATGTAATATTTAATGCACTTGATGTTGATATCAAATAATGGAATATATTTCCTTAACCATGGCTTTTTTTATATCAGTATGATACATTTATTGGTAGGTTTAAAACAAGTTAGAAAAGTAATCTAAAAGGTAGTCACAATACGTTACCTAAAATGAGTAAAATAAGATTGTCACAAACTACAATTTGAGAAGTCTCACTTCCTTGGAGACATTTATCATCAAATTCATTATTTGAAAAGTTATTAAAAATCAACTATCTATTTGGTAAGTTTTGTGAGGCTGTCTTAAGACCATCTAAGTTTACAAACCCGATTCCAAAAAAGTTGGGACACTGTACAAATTGTGAATAAAAACCAAATGCAATGATGTGGAAGTTTCAAATTTCAATATTTCATTCAGAATACAACAGATGACATATCAAATGTTTAAACTGAGAAAATGTATCATTTTAAGGGAAAAATAAGTTGGTTTTTAAATTTCATGGCATCAACATATCTCAAAGTTGGGACAAGGCCATGTTTACCACTGTGTGGCATCCCCTCTTCTTTTTATAACAGTCTGCCAACGTCTGGGGACTGAGGAGACAAGTTGCTCAAGTTTAGGAATAGGAATGTTGTCCCATTCTTTTCTACTACAGGCTTCTAGTTTCTCAACTGTCTTAGGTCTTCTTTGTCGCATCTTCCTCTTTATGATGCGCCAAATGTTTTCTTCTCACTTTCAACATTTGATATGTTATCTATATTCTATTGTGAATAAAATATAAGTTTATGAGATTTGTAAATTATTCCATTCCTTTTTTACTCACAATTTGTACAGTGTCCCAACTTTTTTGGAATTGGGTTTGTATATTAAGTTTATATTATCTTTAAATTATATTATCTCAAATTATTATTCATGTTATTATAAGAAACATCAGAGAAAAGAAAAGTGATGTCCATTAGAATAAACACTAAGTCTGAACTGAATAAAATAATCTGTTGATTGGGGCTTGTTCAAATTACTTAATAAAATATCCTAATAAACAGTAATCCAATAAGTCAATGGCCTTCAGAACTACTGAAAACATTTATTAATTTTGAAAAACCGAAAACCATTAAATGCATGCAGTGTAACCTTATTTTTTTCTTATTTTAATGATTTATACCAATATTTGCAATACTTGAGTAATGTTACGGGGCTGACGAGACGTGAGACTTGCGGATCCATTCGCAGAGCTTTATTAGACACAGACAGAGACGTGGTCATACAGCAGGCATGGGTCAGATGAGGGCAAACAGGTATATGGTGGGCAAAACACAAGAATAGTCCTAGGGCTAGCACAGGTCGACGATCGGCAGACAGAATCAAAAGGGGCAAGACAAAAGGGGTGAATCCAGGGAACCAGGCGAAGATCAGAAACCGGGAAGGCTAAGGCAAATGACTAGGGCTAAGGCTAGGGCTAGGGCTAAGGCTAGGGCTAAACAGTTTGTGTGGTGCGAGAGTCAATGAAAAGGAAAGTTCATGGACCGGATTCGTGACAAGTAAGTTGTGTTACCCTGTTTATGAACAAAAATTGTAGTTTTATAATGCTAGCTAATTATTGGTTTTCACAAGACTTTTTTATACTTGCCAAAATAGGAGATGATTTTATGCAAGGTGCAAATTACATCAAAACAAGACATACACAAAAATGCACAGTTAGACCACTTTATTGGCTTTTCATCACTCTTTTGTAGATAGATTTTGCTCAAGGGTGGTTTTAAGACACGGTCTGGCTTGTAGACTGGGAGGATGAGCTGACCACTTTGCCGTCCACCACCTCTTCCACAATAGTTACCATGTAGTCAAGGTTTTGCTTGTGGTTGAGACACTGCAGAGGCAGAATACAAAGATTATTAAATAATGGCCACTTAAAAATTAGAAAGTTAATGTTTAATTTACATACTGTTCTTAAAAGATTTTGTTGTAGTTGTGTCTCACCTTGTAGCCTCTCCTTCCAGAAGTCTTCTGTACTCTGCAATCTCTATCTCCAGTCTGGTCTTGATGTCCAAAAGCATCTGATACCAGATCGGTACGAAGCTGCACCAGCTGCTCTTCCAGGCTGGTTACCTGGAACTGGTAGCCGGACAACATGGCAGCGTAGCGGGCCTGTGTGTCTGCCAAAGTGCCTTCCACACAGGAAAAACGGCGGAGTTGTTTTTCCAAAGTTAATATTTTTTTCCTCAAAAATAGTTGTTTTTACTCTATTTTGAGTGTACAGAGTAAAATGTGTCAGTAGAGTGGGAGCAAAATTATAGAGTAACTGTGACTCCTCCCCAAACTGTTCTCCTCCCTTCGTTGATCCGCCATTACTGTTAATCACGGCCATCGACCGCTGCTGCTTGTGGGTTTAGAAGAGAAGATGCGCTTCTGCTGGATGGTAAAGTAAGTAAAGTTTCAAAGTCTTAGTATTTATTTTAATAATATTCACCTCTGTTTTGAGCTCAGATTATTTTGCCACGTTTTTGAACATTATAATCGAGATCGCTTCATGTTAGCTTGAGAACTAAATTAGGCAAAGTTATCTTGAAAGCAAATAACTGTTAGCTAACATATACAGTATGAACATTAGGAACGTTAATTGACACCAGTGAAACTAGCTAGCTGCCTATCAATTGTCTGTCCACTAAACTATTGTGATGAGTGGTTCAAGTTGTGCACCACATGTACTTGACTCGGTAAAGAGTTAAGTTAACCTTAGCCTTAATTGTATTGTTGGAGCATTTTGATGTGTATTAGGCCTATTCGGACGGTATGTTAACTGTTTCTCATGGGAACTTAAGGTATTTTCAACATTTACAGGGGCTAGTCGGTGATTTTATTTCAATTTTTTGTTTCAATTCAAATTTTACCGTTTGAATCCTTTTTGATCACTGCGCAACACCGTACGATAACTTTTGTGCTTCACTGTAAATTGCATTTTTAATGTACACTTTTATTACTGAAATGCTGGGAAGTAGGCTATTTACAGTGCGTGTAGAACAAGCCCTTCCCGAAGTTTAAAAGAAGAATGTGCAAAGGGAATCATCGCCCTATTCCCATACTTGGTTGACCCCAGGAGCAAATTTGGTTATGTAAGTAGCTGTCGCCTCTCAATCTCTTTGATTTATTTTCAAACATTTATACCCTGATCTTTTCGCAAGGGCCTAGTACAGGAGTTGCAGATTTACAGTAAGAAATTGTTTTCATTTGGGACTCTGAATAACAGAATCATGTTATTGATAAAGTTTAACTGTATGACTTCATTTCAATACTTGTAGAGGTTTCAGCTCAATTCATCCACACATCTGTAGTCATCAAGACTTGGTCATGAATGTGCTGTTAATACTGAATCTGTGTGCAGCATAAACTAATGTACTGGAGTGGTTAATGTATTTGTATTGTATTCATCTTCCAATTAAGTTATGTCAGGTTAAAATAAGCAGGAGGGTGTGTTCAACTCCTTCTACCTAAAAGCCTAAAAATTTTTGTTTATTTTGTTTTCCCTGTCTCCAGGTTGGGACAGCGACATGTCTTCCATTCTGGTGCTGCTTCACCTTTTGCCACCCTCAAGTCAATGCTGCAAAAGACTGGGAAAGATCTCAGCTAGACAAGCATGGGATCGTCTTGTGAAATTCATCAATGTGTAATTTAGAAGATTAACTCTGGATAGAGTTAGTTGTTCACTCATAATTGATGATAAACAACTCTGGAGGGGAGGTAAATTGTGGTAGAGTAAATTTGACTTTCCTCTGAACAGAGTTAAAAAGTCACAGAGTCCATTTCTTTTACCTCTGAACTGAGTAAAATAGTACAAGAGTTAATTTTAAAAAACACTAAATAGAGTCAAATATAACAGGAAAGAGTAAAATATTAACACTAAATTGAGCAAAATGAACTCTGGAAAAACAACTCTATCAAAAGAGTAACTTTTACTCTTTTCAGAGAGGGACCAAATGTTATCTGGCATAGAGTAAAATTTTCTTCAATTTGAGTAAATTTTACTCGGGCAAATTTACTGTGACGCTTTCTGTTGGGGAAAGTTTAGTTATTTTGTGTTCTATGCAGTGTGATGACCAAACTTTACAAGATTCACGTCTGCTTGCTTACCATACTGAGTTGTGACTGTAGCCCAATTTCAAGACTTTGAAGTGTGCATTTAAGCTCTGTTATTTCTGATCTGGATGTTTGGAGAGTTTCTGTGCTCACAGCGACTTCTTTGTTGAGGGCTTCGCTCTGTGAGAGGAAATCCATCAGAAAGCAGTCAGGTAAGTCTTTTGTTGATTTTGATTACAATCTTGCCAATTTTACAGACTAATTCTCATTTTACCTTAGCCTGGAACCAGGCCTCAAGATCTTTGTGGTTCTTGGCAGCAACTACCTCGTAGTGCGCACGGATTTCAGCCATGATCTTTGTCAGGTCTTCCTGTGGTGCCGCGTCTACCTCTACATTGACTTGTCCGCTCATCTGGGCACGTGCTGCCAAGAGTTCCTAAAGATGAAATAACAAACCACTGAGCATTTGCCTCCCATACATTTCAAGAGGAACTAATGAGTGTGAACCAACCACCAACTTACCTCCTCGTGGTTCTTCTTGAGGAAGATCAGCTCTTCTCTTAGACCAGGGTTCCTCAAATCTTACCCTGGAGGTCCAATGCACTGCAGAGTTTAGCTCCAACCCTGATCAAACTCAGCTACCTGTGATTTTCTAATGATCCTGAAGACGTTGATTAGCATGCTCAGGTGTGTTTGATTAGGGTTAGAGCTAAACTCTGCAGGAAAGTGGATCTCGTGGGCCAGATTTGAGGATCCCTGTCTTAGACCCTCAATCTGCAACTCCAGATCAGATCTGGCCATTGTCAGCTCATCCAGCACCCTCCTCAGGCCAGCAATGTCTGCCTCTACAGACTGCCTCATGTTCAGCTCATTCTCATATCTGCACAAAAATGAATCCATAGTAAATGTTTTGGATCCTTTATAAAAATGTGTTTTTTCATAGTGCAAGCCTTTAAGTTGCAGACTTACTTGACCCTGAAGTCATCTACAGCCAGCTTGACATTGTCAGTGCTCAAGTAGATGCCTTCATTTACACCAGTGGCATGCTGAATCTTCAGGGGCTCGGAAAGAAATGCGTCAAAAGTAAATTTTAGATCTCTCTTTTATGAGTACTTGTGTTTTACACTGTTTGAATATATGTTATGCAAAAGAAGAATGATGGTAAATAAACAATTGGTTAACTTTTGTCTAAAGGTAGTTTAAAGATTGACTTGACTAATATGTTCAATAGTTAAGTCACATACCTTGGCCTGGAGGTCACTGATAGTAGCATAATAGGCGCTGTAGTAATGAGCAGGAGGAGTGGCCTTGCTGTCCAGGAACTGGCGAATCTTTAGCTCAAAATCAGCATTGGCCTTCTCGAGGGAGCGCACCTTCTCCAGATAGGAGGCCAGACGGTCATTGAGGTTTTGCATGGTGGCTTTGATGAAACCAAATGAAACCATTTCAACCCTTTGTAGTAAACTTGATTGTTATCAGATCATACAGAACCCTCCCCAGACATGATAAACCTGTTTCATCTACTGATGTGTCAAGATTTACATCAAACTGCCAGGTATTTAAATTTTATTACGTGAAGCCCTGTTTGAGATATTCATTTGATTATGAAATCAACAGATCTCAGGATTGCCCCCTCCAGAGCAGATCATTCGTAGAGGTGGTATCTGTACATGTGGTAGGATGACAGTACAACAAACACTTTTCATGCAAAGTTCATTAGATTTAATACAACGCGCGCCTCTAGTTTTTATCTCTGTTCTTTCATTCATATAATGCATTGATTAGATTAACTTAGATGTAATCGGTTTGATCCAATGAGAAAAGTAACATATTAAACTGCTTACCCCTCAGCCTATAAACCCACTGGGCAAATAAATCTGACTAAACTTAATGACAGAAATGTGAAAGTCAGGTTGAAAGTGAACAGGCAGGTAAAATAACTCCCACAGCATTTAAATTATGCAGAAATTCACTTGTGATTGTACTAGATACATCAAAGGTATCATAAATCATCATGAACTCAATTTAGATACTTTAACCGTTTTATTTTTAATTTTTAACAAACTTTATGTTTTCCCTGTAGATCTGAATGAAATGTTTAACCTCTAAGCTATCAATGCTCTGAATTTTCTTTTTGTGATTTCCTTGGTCTGAAATTATATTAAGAATAAATGCATGTTAAACTGTTTATAATGCCATATAAAACATATAATTGTTTCTTAAGTTCTTTTGTAGAAACAATGGAAAATGGACAAAAACAATATGAGTAGAGATGTCATTGTAGAGTAGCATAGGCTTAAGAACAGTTGTAATCAGCTAAAGGAAAAAATGCTTGTAGCATCAGGTTACAGCTGCCAAACCTGAGGAATACCGTGCAGCTGCACAGATTTTCAAAAGCAGACCAGGTGTGATGTTCACAAATGGTATGAAAGACTCTACAAGTGTACTACAGTGTAACAAACTCTCATGGGATTGTACATTATTGTTCCTCCCAAGTACTCAGCGACCAAGTGACATCTATCTCTGACATGTTGTGTTGTTTTACAGGCAAACAAAGGATCAACTAGGTCGCTGGAGAGAACAGTGTGCAGCAGTCATTATTTCTGTTGCTTCATGACAGGTTCGTTTGATATAGGATGCATTTGCAATCCGCCGTTGTTCAGGGAATCAGAACACATTGGTTGACCTATGTTTTTGATTCACTAAGACAAACCGACTCGCTAAAATCATTCGTTCTGGAATCGGACAATCGATGGTCAAAGGAACCTAAATTCAGAGACGTCATGCCCATTCAAAGTGAGGAGGCACGTGCCCCCTTGTTCTCAGCATTGATAATCAGAGGCGTCATGCCCATTCAAAGTGAGATTTTTGAGGCAAGTGGATTTTGAATGCAGCTTCCAAAAGAAATTTTTGAGCCGATTAATATTTTCTATATTTAATACAATCACACCTGCGTGATTAGAACGTTCAGTGCATCATATCATCAGCTGCTAAATTCAAATCTGCTTTCGCTGGCTGGCACTGAGCCAGCTACAGAAGCGTTTTTACAGCACTGCACATGAACCAATCACACACGATGCTGTTGAGCTTATGAATGCAATGACCAATCAGAGGTGTTCAGATGAGTCATCGCTAAAATGCCTGTGTTTTCTTTACTCGCTCGCTGACTGAATACCTCTTTCTGGCGAATTCTCTCGTCAGAAACAACAAAGTGCAAATGTGTGTACGAATCTGTAAGATATTAATTTCATAGTGTAAACAGCTTCAGTGTTTTTAATGGGAGTTTTTGAGAGAGCTTGAACTAGACTGTCAGTGAAAATGTTCTTTGATAATGTAAATGTTCTTTGCTCTCTTTCTGTACAATGAAAGTGTTATGATTAGGAGCCTAGCTTTCAATGTTAAATTCACATTAAATATAAACTCAGTCGTATTAAAAATATGTTATGGCATGTCATCCATATTTATAATTAAGTAAACAGGTTTTATGCGTAGTTAATAGATTACATTATTAGGTTATTTATATATAAAGAGAGAGAGAGAGCACCCTCACTAATTTAAGAAGCACCCTCAGTGATTTGATTTTGGAGCCGGGCCTGCTCAGGCTGCCGCTTTGCTGCCTTATCAGGCAATGACTTTAGAGGCAGTGTTTTTGCACAAAGGCACCTCACAAAGCTAATTTCAGACAAGCTTCTGAGGCAATGTAATGGTTTAATGATCTACAACAATATAGACCAAGCTTTGGTAAGCAAATATTACAATATAGTAAGCATGCAACATTTTTCTTCTTCTTTTAGTTTTCTGGCGGTTACTCTGAATTTCCTGCATTTAATTAATATGTGCTCTACATTTTCTTTTCAATTACAAACCTCTCATTTGTCTGTGTTTATTTTATTCATAAGAAATAATGTATTGTTAAGTCTTGTATGTCCTAACCGTAGTCTTGCGTATATGATTTCCTCCTTTCTAGTTCTACTATTAACTTTTCTAACTTTGATTGATTTTTGAATTCTGTAATATTCCCTTCCTGTATTTCCTGTATTACCTGAATCCCAACTTTTTTGCCACTGTTTGTCAAAGGTTTTTTTAATTAAGATTTTTCCTTCATTTTTTCCAAGTGGAATATCTATTTTGTCACTGTGATTTAGAGCTATTTTTGCTAATTTATCAGCTTCTTCATTACCTACTATATGTGTGCTGGTACACTCTAAAAAAAAATGCTGGGTTAAATTCAACCCAGTGCTGGGTAAAATAGGGACAAACCCAGCAATTGGGTTGTTTTGACCCAGCAGTTGGGTTACTACCCAGAAGGTTGGGTTAAACATTTAACCCAACCGCTGGGTCAAAACAGCCCAATTGCTGGGGTTGTCCCTATTTTACCCAGCATTTTTTAGAGTGTATCGGCAGCATTTTTCAGCTTTTGGATGCAGCTACATACACAAGAGGTAACAAGCTTAACAAGACACACCTTGGGAGACTTTTAAAACTACAAACTGACTACAAACATGGCACAGGAAACACTTCAACATAAAAGTCCAGTGACACAGGGAACCTGTGGTGCAGTAACGTATAAAGTAAAGCATAAATATTACAATTAGACGGTTTAGATACTGCTGTAAAGCAGCTCTAAAAGACACTAGTGTCACTACTGGGCTCCAGTCAGTTGAGTGTTGGTTCAGATCAGGTAAATAACAGTATAAAGTTCATCAGTTTCAAACAAGTTCTATTCTATACACCGTTTTAATTTCATGTCTTTAATATGTTGATAGGTGACAAGTATGATGAGCACACATTGTGGATTCTGAGGGAGGTAAATGCACAGCTGCAATCATCTCACGAGCTGAACCCTGCCTCAAACTCTACAAAAGCATACTCAAATTGAAGAATCGGATGGCTCCCCTCAGTCAGAAGATGCTGAATAAATCAGCAGGGCTACAACAAAGGTAAACCTCTTTTGTACAGTGCCAAAGGTTGTCTTCATCCTGCCCCAGTGACTGAGGGCAAGATATCTAGCATGCATTGATGGTCATGTCTACATATTACTTACTTTATATACACTCTTTAGGGCTAGATTTGAGGTAAATCTAGAGGTGTATAAGTCTACTGGCCCATGACAAGCCATAGTAGCCATAAAGGTAAAGGTTTTTTTTTGCAGAACATTTTGTACATTAATAATATGAGTGGACTTTCTGTTAACACACACAGGTTTTTTTTAATGTAAATTATTGATAGGCTGTGTATAATAAAAAAAAACTGCCATTTGTATTGAAATGGGTGACTGTTTGGATCTGCACACTTTCTCACGCCTTATTGTTTTTTAATTATTATTGTAACTGATAACTACACTACTGTTCAAAAGTTAGGGATCTCTATGATTTTTTGTTGTTGTTAAGTTTTTTTTTTTTTTACTTTTATGCTCACCAAGGCTATATTTATTTGATCAAAAATACAGTAAAACACTAATATGAAATGTTGTTACAATTTACAATAACAATGTTTCCCCCGTTAGTCATTACTCCAGTGTTCAGTATCACATGATCCTTTATAAATCATTCTGATATGCTGATTTGGTGCTCAAGAAATATTTCTTATTATCAATGTTGAAAACATTGCTTAATATTTTTGTGGACAGCATGATCTCTTTTTTTTTTAAATTAACGTTAAAGAAAGCCAGTGTTGCCAAACATTCTTGGCAAAGCTCTTTTTTTTATGAGTCAAATAACGTTTATGATAACTTCAAATAATAATATTAAAACATTTGAGAGCAAAATAAGACTCAAACACAAAAGCACATTTAAACCAGTTTATTGATTTTTCATCACTCTGAGTTGGGTTGTTTCATCTCAAGAGTGGTTTCATCTCATGCTGGTTGTTCTTGTTTGAAATCTCACTTGGTCTCGGTCACAGCCTGACTGGAGGAGATCACTTTGCCGTCTTTCACCTCCTCTATAATGGTGACCACTTTGCGTGTAGTTGAGGTTGTGGATGAGGATGAGGATGAGGATTGTGTGGTTTGAGCACTTCTGAGGATGGGGGAAAACATAAAGTTATAGACAACTCAGAATCTTAATCTCACAAATCAGGACATAAATGCCTGAATGTTAATGTCTCACCCAGAAGCCTCCCCATCCAGAAGTCTTCTGTACTCTGCAATCTCCATCTCTAGTCTGGTCTTGATGTCCAGAAGCGTCTGGTACTCTTGCCTTTGACGCTCCAGATCGCCACGAAGCTGCACCAGCTGCTGTTCCATGTTGGTCACCTGCATTTGGTAACCGTTTAACATGCTGGCATAGCGGGACTGTGTTTCTGCCAAAGTGCCTTCTAACGACGCTTTCTGTTGAGAAGAATGTCATTATTTTAAAGGCTGTGTGATGCATCAAAACAGCAGATTTCAAGATTGACCTGGTCACCTGCTTACCATACTGAGTTGTGACTGTAGCTCGATTTCAAGACCCTGGAGTGTGCGTTTAAGCTCTGTGATTTCTGATTTGGACGTTTGAAGGTTTTCTGTGCTTGCAGCGACTTCTTTGGTGAGGGTTTCACTCTGTGAGAGACAATCCACAGGAAAACAGTCAGATCAGTCGACTGGTTTTGATTTGGTTTTGGTTTCTTATGACAAACTTGGACTAATGTGATTTTACCTTAGCCTGGAACCAGACTTCAAGTTCTTTGCGGTTCTTGGCTGCAACTGCCTCATATTGGTCACGGATTTCAGCCATGATCTTTGTCAGGTCTTCCTGTGGTGCCGCGTCTACCTCTACGTTGACTTGTCCGCTCATCTGGGCACGTGCTGCCAAGAGTTCCTAAAGATGCAATAAAAACCACTGAGCATGTCCCTCATCAGGAAGAATAAGAGGTTTATTGAAGACTGTCAATCAAGCACCAACTTACCTCCTCGTGGTTCTTCTTGAGGAAGATCAGCTCTTCTTTTAGACCCTCAATCTGCATCTCAAGGTCAGATCTGGCCATTGTCAGCTCATCCAGCACCCTCCTCAGGCCAGCAATGTCTGCCTCTACAGACTGCCTCATGCTCAGCTCATTCTCATATCTGCACAGAAATCAAACCCTTAAGTAAACACTTAGGCCCAATTGAGATGTTTATAGTCAGCTTTTCTCTTAGTTATGTGGACTTACTTGACCCTGAAGTCATCTGCAGCCAACTTGGCATTGTCAATGCTGAGGTAGATGCCTCCATTTACACGTGTGGCATCCTGGATCTTCAGGACACAATAATATAGACAAATTATAAAGATACATCTTGGGATTTATTTGAGTTTAGTTGTAAAATATCTCTTATTTGTCCTAATTACATCCATCTCCATATTTATCTCCGTATTTACAAAAATCTAAGATTTAAACCGTTATCTTGTGCAAAAATCACTTCTATGTTCATTCCACTAAACTGCACAGTGCTGCTTAATTTTTAACACATTATCCATATAAAGATAAGTTAACAAAAAGATACACCTGTAGTTACAAATGCCGTTTAAATTTTTCTTTCTGACAAGACCACATACTTTGTTCTGGAGGTCACTGATAGTAGCGTAATAGGCGCTGTAGTCACGAGCAGAGGGGGACGTCTTGCTCTCCAGGAACTGGCGAATCTTCAGCTCAAGATCAGCATTGGCCTTCTCAAGGGAGCGCACCTTCTCCAGGTAGGTGGCCAGACGGTCATTGAGGTTTTGCATGGTGGCTTTCTCATTTGCAGACACATCAACAGCATCAGACAGGTTGAAGCCAGCGCCACCACCGAAACCAGCACCGCCACCAAAACCAGCACCGCCACCAAAACCAGCACCGCCACCAAAACCAGCACCGCCACCAAAACCAGCACCGCCACCAAAACCAGCACCGCCACCAAAACCAGCACCGCCACCAAAACCAGCACCGCCACCAAAACCAGCACCGCCACCAAAACCAGCACCGCCACCAAAACCAGCACC
>NW_015505561.1:1699187-1710736 GCF_001515645.1 Sinocyclocheilus grahami | reverse complement strand
AAACCAGCACCGCCACCAAAACCAGCACCGCCACCAAAACCAGCACCGCCACCAAAACCAGCACCACCTCCTCCAGCAGAGAAGGAATGAGAAGCAGAGGTGCTTGAGATACGTGTTCCATATCCTCCGGCTCCCCCGTGCATGCTGCCTGCATACATGCCAGACACACGACTACCACCACCGGACATGGACATGCGGGATCCTCCCATGGATCCTCCAGAGGACATGTAACCATATGAAGCAGACATGATTGTAGAGGAGGCTTGCTGTTCTGTTCTCTGGCTGGAGAGAGTGAGAAGTGAGGAACAGATGACCCGTGATCCTTTTATTTGGATAAATGAGGGAGGGAACGATGGATGGGCGTAGTGGCTTTTCCAAGGAGGAGGAGTGAGAAACCACTGCCTCACTCTCTAAAGGCAAACACACACATTCACACAGCTTTCAGCCAACTGTATGGTTTGAATATGTTTGAGATAAAGATCAAAATCGGATTTGATGTAGTTGAATTTTATAAGTAGACATTTTGCCATAGTGAAGTCAGTGCCAAAATAGTATGCATAAGTTTTTGATTCTTGGTCTAATAGATTTTTTGAAAGAACTTTTGTGCACTCAAATTCCTTATGTTCTAGTAATACAGTAATATAGTAATAAGTGCATTTGTGCAAAAAAAAATAAAAAATAAAATAAAATATATATATATATATATATATATACACACACAAGCATAGTGTAAAGAATGATTTCATCCAAACAAAATGCATATATATATGCATAAATCCAACTTTAACATTATGCGCTGAAACGCATCTGATTTTAGCATTTGTACATAGTATATCATGAGTATATGAACATTTTTTATTCATCTTTTTTTTCTTCTTAAAATCACAAGATTAACATTTTGAACCTGAGGGGAAAACAGTGCTGCAAATACAAGAACTAGAAAAGTGAGAGTTTCTGCCCTCAGGGTGCCAATACCGAGACACACCCAGAAAACAAGCTGCAGCAAAGCCACCTCTACTGTGTCAGTTATATACACACAGAAATATAGAATAGAACATTTCATTCTTTTTTTTATTTGAAAATATGGTTTATCATATGTACATACAAGAATATAGAATAGAATGTTTAATATCTTATTAAAAATACAATTTAACAGGTATTTATATAACTTATAAGCCTAAGCATTCAAAATCCTAATTGTGTATTCATCTCAAGTGAGGCATTTTGTTCGGATTCAATCTTTCTTTACACTATGCTTGTATATAGTATAAAGACAAGTCTTAGTGTTGTTGCCATGGCGACAAGAACAAAGTAGAAAAACAAATAAGTAGAAACCAGAACAAAAGGGGAACAACGTTTAGCGCAGACGTTAAGACCGTAAATTTTGATTGCCTGATATGAGAACAAGAAAGTTCTTTAATAATTAAGCTTAAGCTGATAGAAGGGAGTGTTTTAAAGTGAAGAAATAAAAGTTGGATATGTTCATCAATTTGCACTGGCTACCAGTAGCTGCTCGCATTAAATTCAAGGCATTAATGTTTGCCTACAAAACCACCACTGGCTCTGCACCCATTTACCTAAATTCATTACTTCAGAGTTATGTGCCCTCTAGAAGCTTGCGTTCTGCACGTAAACGGCGTATTATTGTGCCATCTCAAAGAGGCACAAAATCACTTTCACAGACTTTTACATTAACTGTTCCCTCCTGGTGGAATGACCTGCCCAACTCAATCCCAGCAGCTGAGTCCTTAACCATCGTCAAGAAACGACTAAAAACACATCTCTGGTGACCATCAATATAGGCCTATATTCAGACTTATAACAATATCTAGGTTTTCTGGACTGTTGGTTGATAAAATTATTAAAATATTCAGTTCAAAGAGAAAACATTCTAAATATGGAACCACACAGAAATTAAACTGGGATCTTTATTAATGGATCACTAGATGTAAAGAAAAAGAGGTAAGTTTATAAGTTTGTCCCTCTGACAAAAACATTTATATAATAATAATAAATAAACAATACAGGCCACACTTAGTTTGTTGATGTGTTAAACACTGCAGCATGCAACACAACTCCAAACATTTAAAACATAAAACTGCCCGGTCCTGCAGATTTGCTTTATACAACATTAGGAACACCTGCAAAGGTTTCCTGAGCCTTCAAAATGGTCTCTCAGTTTGGCTCACTAGGCTACACAATCATGGGAAAGACTGCTGATCTGACAGTTGTCCAGAAGACAATCATTGACACCCTTCACAAGGAGGGTAAGCCACAAACATTCATTGCCAAAGAAGCTGGCTGTTCACAGAGTGCTGTATCCAAGCATGTTAACAGAAAGTTGAGTGGAAGGAAAAAGTGTGGAAGAAAAAGATGCACAACCAACCGAGAGAACCGCAGCCTTATGAGGATTGTCAAGCAAAATCGATTCAAGAATTTGAGTGAACTTCACAAGGAATGGACTGAGGCTGGGGTCAAGGCATCAAGAGCCACCACACACAGACGTGTCAAGGAATTTGGCTACAGTTGTCATAGTCCTCTTGTTAAGCCACTCCTGAACCACAGACAACGTCAGAGGCGTCTTACCTGGGCTAAGGAGAAGAGATTGTGACAGAGAGCGGAATCAGTAGCATTTTTAACTCTTTATTATTTGATATGTTGCTTGATGCATAAACAATTATGCTATATATTCTTAAACAAAATGCTGAATTGCTTGATTTAAAACACAACACTCATCTAATTCAGCAGTTTTACAAACAAATTTTAAGAGGTCTTGAAATGCATTGCCTTAGTTGGTCTGCATGGCTTTCCACTCCTGAACATCTGCTCCACCCATTCTGGCTCACATTATTTCAGCTTATATGCCAGAAACCAGAGTTTCATGCTTCGCTGCAGGAGTAGGCTATTTATATTTTACAAAAACTCACTTACTTTAAACAAACAAAGTGTTTGTGATCAAAGTTGTGTCCCTATGAAGGTGTAACATCACTCGGATAGTAAGAATTCATATGTATGGCTATATGACCAAGTGTGAAATATGTGTGAGGAGACTCTCCTGGGAATACGTATGAACTTATATTGAACTCGACAGTAAGGTGGCCAACAATTTTTAAGTTGTCAAAAAGGGTGGTCCTCTTTCACAAGTTTTAGGCGCTTAGTGTAAATAAAGTACAGGGAAGTGTCAGAGAAAAAGTCAAACATTTGATGATATATCGTTTTATGGTAGCCTAGCGCAATTTACACAACTCTAGAATGACAAATAGAGGAGTGTGACATAAAGTCTAACGCCTGAACTGAGACAAATAAACTGAAGTCTAAAGCCTGCTTCCTAATAAGTGCTACATAGTAATTATGTGCAAAATTCAGTAATTTGTCATTCTTCTCTGAATTATTCAAAGCTAGTTATGTGCAGCTGGTAAATAGGGGTTGTCTCTTTGTAGTTGTTCTGTACAATTAAATATTTATGTAAGCATAAGTTATAATAATCATAATGCACAAGAGAAACACCTGTGAAATTCTATTCATTCAATGTTGTGTTTGCAAATTGTTGTGATGATTGTAATATATTACACAAGGTGAGTCATATATTTGTATTTAGTTAATGCAATAAAAATATTAAGAATCTTCTCGTATTGTATTAATTAAATAATCCAAATATGACTCACCTAGCCAAACAACAAAGAAATAAGTTTATAGTTTTGTATCTCTCTGTGCAGTATTTGATTTTCTTTTTTTCTCTGAACAAAAGCATGCATTTTAAATGCGTTTCAATGTGTCTTTCTTTGCCTTCTGTTTAGATTTTCATTGCAGCGCTATTGTGCCGAGCCTTTCAGTGAATGTAACCCTTTGTGAGCCTGAACCAGGTAAGCATTTGAGGACAAAGGGTGTGTCAGATCAATACAAAGTGCAAGTTGGGTAACATCTAGAGACTAACAAGGGGACAGATTCCTTCGTTTTTCTCCCTCGAGGTTTGACAAGTATACACAAGTATGTGGGAGTCTATGCCCTCCGCCCTCCTGTCAATCATTTTTGGTACTTTTCAAAAATTCATAATTGATCTTGAGCAATTATTTTGTTCTTCTTATGATTGCAATTAAATGATCATTTAGGCATAGATTTATAAGAGCATATGTGTTCCAACTATTTGCTCGAAAAGTGCTTTGATCTTTGCTTCAAGTAGAATACGTTACTGCTGTCAGTTTTATCCGTTTCAATAACAATTTTTTTTTTACATTTAAGATATATTTTTTACCATATTATTATGCATACACAGGTGCGGACATACAAAGAGATCTACAAAAGCCTTGTTTAATTGGAACTGTGTGATTTATTATACATGTTGTACATGCAGATTTAATGACTCCACATAAATCCAGAGACAAAATGATGTAAATATATATATATATATATACTATATATTTTTTTTTAAAGTTGTAAATAAAAACAAGATTATTGGAGTAAATTTCATGATGAAATACCATTTCAGTCTTTTTTACTTCAAAGTTTAATGTTTAATTCAATGTATTACTAGCCATGTCTTTGCTTGCAAAATTTACTAGCAAGTGAAATTTGTTTCTGCACACTTTTTTCGTGTACTTAGGAAGATCAAAGGTCAAAAGGTGATTTTAAAATGGTTAAAAAAAAACTTTGTGGAATTTATGATAAGCCACCTTAACTAAATATACATTTTCCTTACACATTCCATCTTAAAATCCTTGTTGAAACGTTTGTTTCAGTGTTATTTGTCTAGTATTTCAGTATCTTAACTATGAGATACTGCAGATTTCAGGAATGTGCAAACAAAGGCTTGTGCAGGCCCGTCACGTAGTCATCTGCTTGTTCTCAACCAGTGAGCTTTTCACCTGATCTTTCTGACCGCGCTGGGAGTTTCAAAGAGTTAGTTGTTTTTATGCGGTTTTCAGAGATTTATGGCATTGCTGAATGGGAAAAGGTATGCTCGTCAAGAGATTCATTAACACTCATGCTTGCAAGAAACCACCATATAATTAAACCACCACATAATGTTTGGGTGTGTTGCATTAACAAAGGTATGCCTTCCAATAACAGTCATCTAAAATAAGTCTTGCTCATGTAAAGTTAGCAAAAATGTGGCAATAAGTATTTAGATGTTTTCTATCTTTCCCCATGATGTCTGAGTTTAGGGGGAAAACACGGAATTGCTTGATTTATATTCTTCAGTTTAAAGAGCTTTTCATCTGTAACCTATTACGTCAGTCTTAAAGCATTGAGAGTATGGGGTGTTTTGAACAGAGGTTTCAGTTTGCTTTCGTTTTATTGGACCACCCAATCCCCACCCCACTGAAGCTCACATTACTGCAGCGTACAGGTCAAAATCTGCCGTTTAACCCTCACCGGGTGTTTCCTCCTCAAGAGTATTGATATTTTACATAGACTTGGTAACTATAAACAAGCAAACTGATAATGTCCAAGGTTGTGACCCTTTGCTGGTGTGCACAGACCAAATTACCTAGTTTATTATGGTATTAAACAGGATATTAAAAGATTAGTTCACCAGTTATCGGATTTGAAAATAACCTCACTGGCTTCCTAGACCAATTTTGGGTTTGTTTTAGAGGATACCAGTAATTAAAAACTACAAAATTGGTATCTCGGGTATTCACCTGTTGTTCTGTTGTACTTGAATTGGCTGTAATTACATTACAACAACCTAACTGTAATACTATTGATAATAGGACACCTACACAATATTCAAAGAGTACAATTGCGGTAAATACAACTCAGAATGAATCAGAGGTACTTCTACAACTGAAAATAAAATTAAAAAAAAAAAACACCCGTGAGAACCTGTCCATGGCATTCGTTCATAAAGTGAGTCTTTTATTCTGCAGAACATTGTGAGTTATAACGGAGTCATTTGTTTACTGTAATAGGATTATGTTGTAACAAAGTGTCTGTTTGTATGAGCGATAACCTTTTTTGTCAAACCATGCAGAAGACAGAATTAAAATAGGTGCTGATTATCGTATTTTATGAATTTTATTTGTGGAATGCTTGCATTGTCCCTCTATTTCTTGCTGTGAATGTGGTCTGTGAGTCTCAGGTGAGCGTTTGAGGACTGGGTGTGTCGGATTGATTCAAAGCGCAGGTTGGGTAACAGCCAGAGACTAGGGGACAGATTCTTTCATTCCTTCTCCCTCAGGGTTTGGCAAGTAAACACAGGCATGACAGCAGAAAAATTGCTATCGGTGACCTACGCCCTCCCATCAATCACTCGCCTGGTTAAGTCACACACTCTGCTGTCAGAAATTCTTGCGAAATGTTTTTTTTTTTGCGGTTGAATAAAAGCTTTTCGGGCTGATGTCGTTTCGTATCTATGACTCTGCTTTCCAGATGTGGTGAATGAAGCCACAGGGGGACTTCTGCAATTACCGTTTTTGCCATTTCTGTTTTGTGCTTGTGTCATGTATACTAAATAAAGGTTCCTTACTGACATCGATGGTTCCGTGAAGAACATTTAACATCCATGGAACCTTTTCGCTGCACAAAAGGTTCTGGTTCTTTAGATTATTCAAATGTTCTTCACACTAAGAAAAAATGTTTCTTTTAAGAACTGTTCACTGGACGGTTCTTCTATGACATCATGGCATAAAGCCCCTTTTGGAACCTTTATTTTTAAGAGTGCATAAATGTGTGCACTCAGTGTTTTCCTATGCTGACATCTTTAATCTAGAGACTATGTTTTGATACAAGACTAAAATCATCCAAAAGTGGTGCACGTTCATGACTTGCTCCCCGGATTAGTCTGAGATAAGTAATATTCTTAGAGCTTGTCTCATCTTGTCTGCAGGAGTCAGTTGCCCTTTTAAGGTCCGTTGTTGGAACCGTTCTCCAATTGCAGTCCAACTGAGGAATGCAAGCCAGTATCTCACACATGTGTCCAATAGTTTTCACCATAAACCATCCAGCTGCATACTGCTGTTGGGCTTCCAGTTCATTAGAATGAACCTTGGAATATAAGATGTAACTTTTCCACTGCTGTTGCCAGGGAGGGAAATTAACTGTTGCTTATACTTTCCGAGCATTATCTTATTATTATTGTGTAACTGTGAATTTTGTAAATGATATGTGAGCTTGCAGACAGGCACTGTTGCATTTGTCTGTTGGCAATAAAAAAGGAAACACAGCGTTGCACAGCAAAATCTCAATATGTACTACCATTCAAACATTTGGGGTCAGTAAGATTTGGTAATGTTTTAGAAAAAAGTCTCTTATGCTCACCATGACTGCATTTATTATATTGCAGTCATGGTGTGTCCCCTGTAACATTTGTGGTTTTGACTCCCATCAGTAAAGCTCATGGTTATTGCCTTATAAGGTGCTGTAGAAATCTCAAGAGTTGCAGGAACATGCCCTTGTCACAGTACACTTGATATAAAGTGCCAAAGGCAGAAAACGCTGTGAACCTATGCAAACAAAGGCTTAGTAAAATAGAAATAAAACCGAAAATGACCGTTTAACCCTTCTATTGCATGCATATTCTTTTCAAATAAATTGAAATAATACATAAATATATATACATATACTTTGCTGTGTAGGAATTTTTAAAACAATGCGTATTGACAGTATCTCAGAGAATTATCTTCTAGATCAATGTTTCTATTGAATGTTTTCTTGAAGTTGGATAAATACTCAAAAGGTACTCTGGGTTTGTTACCCTGAAGCAACATCACGAATTGAAGGTTACGTGTGAGGAAATGTTGCACTGTGCTGATTTGAATATAAGGTAATATATGCAACACTTGTTCAGACAGAACTCTGTATGCAAAAACACATTCTCTTCTAACTAAAGAGACCCCACAAGCTCTAATACAAACAAAGGAGCTTATGTGAGGAATCACTTTAGTCTATGGTGCATATCTTGAAATAATTATATGATCACTGACTTGAAATATGTTGCAGAAGCTTTATTGCACAATTTTGCCAATGAAATCTGTGCTCCAGCTGGCTTTCTCACAGAAGATTACAGTGACGCGTTCCTGCTGAATCATACTTGGATGGATTTAAAACCATTTCCACAAGAACGAGCTTATGTCATGCACACTAAAAAAGACCACACAATTAATGTCAATTAAAATTTTTATTTCTTATAAATGTTTTGAGATTTTTACAGTTTCAATTTTATTTTATTTTATTTTAAAAAATAAAGGTTCTTTATTGGAATTGATGGTTCCATGAAGAACTTTTCACATCAATGGAAACTTTCCATTCCACAAAGGGTTCTTTTCAGTCGAAAAAGTGGATGCAACTTTTCACTTTGATTTTACAGTAATTAAGTTTTCAATTTGAATGGCTTGTTTTCACACACAAACTCAATGTGTGTCTCTAGAATTTGAGCACATTAAGTCTTTTTCCTAGAATTTTTCTTTCTACTCACCAATTATCTTCAAGTACTCTGAGCTCTATTCCCCTTCAGTTGGTTGTTTGTGACAGTATTAACACATACAGTTTCTTTAGCAAACAATGAGTTGTTTCTCTCAGATAATCCTGCAAATAACTAGCATCTAATTTGTAAAACAAATGTTGGTGCAACTGCGAGTGTTGCCACTGGCTAGATCACCCACCCAGAAACATTTCTAGTAACACCAAACATGAAGATTTCAATCTGTGGTCTGAGAGATTATCTTATTTATTAAAAAGCATTTTTGTATGAATTTTAAATGTTCTTGCATTTCAGATTTGATCGTCTCTCTTGAGTTGAAGAAATAGATTGCTCCAAAATGAAAATGTGCTCACCCTGAGGCCATCCAAATGTAGATGAGTTGTTTCTTCATCAGAACAGATTTGGAGAAATGTAGCATTCCATTACTTGCTCACCAATGGATCATCTGCAGTGAATGGGTGCCGTCAGAATGAGAGTCCAAACAGCTGATAAAAACATCACAATAATCCACAAGTAATCAGCACCACTCCAGTCCATCAATTAATATCTTGTGAAGTAATAAAAGCTGTGGTTTATAAGAAATAAATCCATCATTAAGGCATTTTAACTTTAAACTGTTGCTTCTGGCCAAAATACAAGTCCATAATAACACTTCCTTCAATAAAAAGGTCACATCAAAATCCACCAACATGTTTGTTTTGAACTGGTTTTGCTTGAAAACCATGTTTGATTTGTGCATATTTCTCTCCTGATTCAGATGGATGTAACGGTTTGAAGTTAAAAACATATTTTATGATGTATAACACACAGCGTTTCACTTCACAGGACATTAATTGATGGACTGGAGTGGTGTGGATTACTTGTGGATTATTGTGATGTTTTTATCAGCTGTTTGGACTCTCATTCTGACGGCACCCATTCACTGCAGAGCATCCGTTTGTGAGCAAGTGATGTAATGCTAAATTTCTCCAAATCTGTTCAGATGAATAAACACATTCATCTACATCTGGCCTGAATGTGAGTAAAATTTCAGCAATTTTTCACTTTTCGGTCAACTATTCTTTTAAGTCAAATCCTCCTGACTCGAGCACAATAGTCTTCAGTGTTTCTGAAATGATCATTATCATGCCTTGCCTGATGAGTGTAGATAACCGAGTGATCCTGTGATCATTCTTATCTTTGTTAAACAACTGCTATTGATTTGTTAATGTGGCAGAAACTCCTGTTGCGACCTTTACATGCCAAATTCGTAACACGGGATGTTTTCTATCTGGTTAACACAACTAAGCCCCATTTATATTCAGATGTTATCCCAAATCTGAGTCTCCATCCCTTTGAAGAGCGGATCACAAAAGATAATCCGCACTCTTTAGTAATTTTTTCCAATTCTTAGACGTAATTAATCTGTCAACATCCACCTGGAATAAATAACAACAACAGGGCATAAGTGAAAGAACGGTTTGAGTAGATCTTAACACATATTCATGCAAAGATCTCAACAATAGCAGGCTGCTAACATGCAGATGTTGTCTTGCTGTGTAAATAACCACACTCTCATTGAAACTTGCAAGCAAACACACTTACATCTGCTCCGACCAGTTCTACCTGTTACATACTGTCCATTCATTCGCCTTCCTCCCAGTTTGCATTTCCTGGAGAGGGTGTCAAAAGTGGTACTATATTTACAAATCATACCAAACTTTTGTCACTCATCCTAAAAGAAAGAAGAAAGAATGTGAATACCTGATCCTCTAACTACACCTGTAATCATAATGCTGTCATGGAAAGAAAAAAACCCACTTTTTTTCCCTTTTTTTTTTTGTTGCAGGCGTCATCTCAGCCCACCATGACACTGTGCGGTTTGTTTTCATAAGACCACATTTCCTCATTGCAATGCTTTGCCCAAACACTATGCTTTTAAGGGGATAAAACTTTTCAAAACTTGAAATTATATAATTTATTCACTCATGTTGTTCCAAACTCAAGTTGATTTTGCAGAGATCAAAAGAAGATATTCTGAAAATGTTTCAACTCTTTGTCCAGATTATGAAAGTCAATGGGGTCAAAAACCACACTGACTTTGACTGTATGTACATATCCTCAAAATAATTATCCCTTTAGCTACTCACACAAAGAAAGTGCTTATACAACTGAGAAGAGTCCTGCTGGAAAGTTGTTTGTGTGAGCTGTTACGTTACATGCATTACTAAGCACTTGTAAAGATTGTGAGAAGGCATTTTTCAAAGTCGTTTTACTGGATGCATGAAGCACTATACAGAGCTGTAAGATGACAACATCATAGAGAGCACAGTATGCTTATACAATACGCAATAAATATCATCTCAGCTAATGCATACAGCAGTTTAAGACCAAGGCAAGCCCTGTTAGTGTAAACATTGTCCAACATAAGTGCATGATGAATTCATTCATTAAGTCAAGGCAGGTCATTTTATTTGTATAGCGCTTTTCACAATCCATGTTGTTTCAAAGCAGCTTTAACAAGCCCTAATGACTTTAAAACCTCAGTAAACAAAGCCAAAAGAGACTGTGGCAGGAAAAACACAAAAAACATATATTTATTACGTTTGGCAATCTGAGTGATTTTAGAAAAGTGATTTAGCTTCACATGTGAATGTAGGGCCAAAGCAGTTAAACTCTAAACCATGTAGGTTTTTTAAATTTATTTGCAAATGCCATTTTTATATTCATCTGCTAAGAAACCAACTGTAACTGTTTATTTTAAACAGAGAGTCAAGTCAAGTCAAATTTATTTGTACAGCGCTTTTCACGATACAAATCATTGCAAAGCAACTTTACAGCAAATTAGGTTTCTACAATATTTAGTGGTAGCTTATCAGTGGTGACTTTCAATATTCATAAGGATTAATTTTTAGGTGTCGTCAATATGTCAGTTTTGTACGTTTCAATTCTGAAAATACGTAAGTATTTGTACGTTTAGAGGCTGAAAATTCGTAAGTATTTGTACGTTTAGAGGATGAAAATACGTAAGTATTTGTACGTTTAGAGGATGAAAATACGTAAGTATTTGTACGTTTAGAGGCTGAAAATACGTAAGTATTTGTACGTTTAGAGGATGAAAATACGTAAGTATTTGTACGTTTAGAGG
>NW_015505561.1:1684995-1698687 GCF_001515645.1 Sinocyclocheilus grahami | reverse complement strand
TGTACTGTCTTTTGGTCCAATAAGTAATATCTCTGTCTTATCCGAATTTAATAGGAGAAAATTATTGGTCATCCAATCTTTTACATTTTTAACACACTCTGTTAGCTTAGATAATTTAGAAGTTTCATCTGGTCTTGTTGAGATATATAGTTGAGTATCATCGGCATAACAGTGGAAACTAATCCCGTATTTTCTAATAATATTACCAAGGGGCAACATGTATATCGAAAATAGCAGAGGACCTAGGACAGATCCTTGTGGCACTCCATATTTTACTGGTGATAATTGAGATGACTCCCCATTTAAATGAACAAGGTGGTAGCGATCGGACAGGTAGGATCTAACAGCCTGGTCTCATGTTTATATGTAGGTATTAATACGTAACATTTACAAGCACAAAGCGTACAATTTTGTAAAACGCCTTTTGTGGCCTATGACAATCAAAGTAAACATTACATGACAAGTAAAGGTTAAACGATTGCAGAAATTTTATTTATTTTAAGGTTTAAAGTGAAGTCGTGTTTAACATTACGTAGGCATATTCTTGGAAACGAGCTGGCAGCAGAAATCACAACAAAACGAAATGTTATCATTTTATAAGTAAATGAGTAAAGTTAAACAATTTAATAATGCAATTGAAAACAAGGTAATTCATATGACAACTAAAAACTAATAAAATTAATGCCGCGATTTCAATATTCATAAGGATTAATTTTTAGGTGTCGTCAATATGCGTAAGTATTTGTACGTTTAGAGGCTGAAAATACGTAAGTATTTGTACGTTTAGAGGCTGAAAATACGTAAGTATTTGTACGTTTAGAGGCTGAAAATACGTAAGTATTTGTATGTTTAGAGGATGAAAATACGTAAGTAAATGTACGTTTTATAGAACCACATTTTACGTAAAATACATACGAATTATCATGAGATCACGTTGGATCTAAACCATCTTAAAGCCTGCCCTTGAATACCTGTGAAGTTTTGTAATCCATCTATGAGTATGTCATGATCTATAGTGTCGAACGCAGCACTAAGATCAAGTAAAACTAGCAATGAGACACAGCCTTGGTCTGATGCAAGAAGCAAGTCATTTGTAATTTTAACAAGTGCAGTTTCTGTGCTATGGTGGGGCCTGAAACCTGACTGAAATTCTTCATAGAGATCATTTTTTTGCAGGAAGGAGCACAATTGAGCAGACAACTTTTTCTAAAATTTTAGACACAAAAGGAAGATTTGAGATGGGTCTGTAATTTGCCAGTTCACTAGGATCTAGTTGTGGTTTCTTAATAAGAGGCTTAATAACCACCAGCTTGAATGGTTTTGGGACGTGACCTAAAGACAACGACGAGTTAATAATATTGAGAAGCGGTGAATCTGCTACAGGTAACAACTCTTTCAATAATTTAGTGGGTACAGGATCTAACAGGCAGGTTTCAGTCAAGCAGAGTACATCAAAACGATTATCTGTGATCATTTCATTTACAATAACTGCTTTGGGTGCGAGTGATCTAATGTTTAGGAACCCAAACTTTAAAAATTGTTTGTGTTCATTTATTTGACATTTTTCTGGTTTAATCACGATCAGATTTTTTCTAGATCCTGCATTAAATTTATATTTTGACCTCACTATTCGGGGAACAGACACAGTCTTTATAGATTGGACAGCACAAGTACTTCTATCATTTAAGCGGGTAGAACAAAAATCATCAGGGCAGTTATTTGAGATTTGACTTACTGCAGTTATACATTGAGATTTGAGAGAGTGTCTTCTGGATCAGGGCTTTGACATGGCCATTGTGGGACATTAACCTTTTGGTCTGGAGCCATTCCAATGACAATCTGGCCTTGTTTTTTTTCCATTTTCCTAATGGGTGTATTTTTTAACAGACAAAAACTTGAGCAACATTTTCCAGCATCCACTCCTGTATTTTTACAAGATTTCCTGTCCAATTCTGATGAAAACAGCTCCATAGCAGAAAGACTGTGTGGGTGTGTGTGTGTGGGCGGGTGGGTCGGTGTGTGTGGGTGTGTGTGTGGGCGGGTGGGTGTTGATGTGTGTGTGTGTGTGTGTGTGTGTGGGCGGGTGGGTGTGTGTGTCTCAGGTGTGTTTGATTAGGGTTAGCGCTAAACTCTGCAGGAAAGTGGATCTCGTGGGCCAGATTTGAGGATCCCTGGGCTATACAAAGAGAGTTTGAATGCCTGCTTATCACTGTTAACCAAATTGTTTCACGTAGGCTAGTTTGACAAGACAAGACTGACAAGATTCATCCACTCCATATGAACAACGTTTGTGAAGTATTTGTACTTTGGCTTTTACAAACACATTTTGATAACTTTGCGTTGTCCCCCGACACCTTACTACCGAGATACGGACAGTTATTACAGGCTGCCATCTACTGTCTGCTAAACAAGAAGATTTGAATCAGTGCATTTGCTCCACCTGCTGGTTTCATACTATGCTTTTTTTCTCTATATATATCAGGGGTGCCCAAACTCGGTCCTGGAGGGCCGGTGTCCTGCAGAGTTTAGCTCCAACCCCAATTAAACACACCTGAACCAGCTAGTCAAGCTCTTACTAGGCATACTAGAAACTTGAAGGCAGGTGTGTTGAGGCAAGTTGGAGCTAAACTCTGCAGGACACCGGCCCTCCAGGACCGAGTTTGGGTACCCCTGCTATATATAGTGAACTGGTTGCATCAAGCATTACTCTTTTAGCGCCTAGCCTACTGGTAGTATTCTGATTATATATATATTATATATATATAGCCTGCACACAATGGTGCACATAGCCAGTGGCGTGTCCACAAGGGTGCACGTTGCCACCCTTAAAATGAGCTTTGCCACCCCAGTTGCCACCCCAAAGCAGCATATGGGATCGAAGTGCATTGAGAGTGGAGCAGCGTGCTTTTAACTGAATCGGGGATCTTTTGAAAGTCGGAGAATTCTGGTTTTCGCTCGCTCTCAGAGTGCTCCACTCAGTGTTGCCAACTAATTTTCAGAGAAAGTTGCTAAAGGATGGTCGATTTGTTGCTAAAAGTTGCTAAAACCCACTTTTTTAAAAATTGTCTATTATGATTAAGTTGTATTTACATGTGATATTGTTGTAGCGCTTTGGGTTGAGAAAAGCGCATTATAAATATAATGTATTATTATTATTATTATTATTATTAAATGACGTTGTGATGTCATTGCGCAATGACGTCATTGCGTAATCACGACGCAAAATTGTCACATCATCAAATCTCAGCAAAAAATATATTTTATATATGTTAATTTAGATTTGTTTGTAAAATAATATGCATGACATGATATTAAAATATAAATAACTGTATTTTTATATACATTGAATTATCGAAAGCGTACATATAAAATGATTTCAATTTAGGTTGCTCAATTCACGTGATGTGTGTACTGCTAGGCATCTGTGGTTTCCTCTTTTTGTATCATTTGGATGGAAAATGTGTGCCTTTTTATTGTCCGAGTCAATTATCAAAAGTTGCTAAAGGTTGCCAAATCCATTTTTAAAATGGCTAAATTTGTTGCTAGGTGCTTTTGGGAAAAAAGTTGCTAGCACAGTGCACACACTATGTAAACAAAAACTTTTATTTTGGATGCGATTAATCGTTGCCCAGCACTAAGTTAATAAAATGCATTATATATTACATTATATATATATATATATATATATATAATGAGAAAACTAGTCCACACAGCCTTGCTCTCTCTCTCTGTGTGAGTGTGTGTGAGAGAGAGAGAGAGAGAGAGAGAGAGAGAGAGAGTGCACACATCAGCTTATTCAGTTAACATAACAATTAACATTAAAAACCCTTTGAAGAAGAAAAGAAAGAAGAAAACGTGTTGTTAAAATAAGCTAATTTATTATAAAATGTACTGTAGCATATTTTAAAGTCACTTTTTTTAACGGGAGCCCCTTGGGAAAGGAAGGAATAGTACACTACTGAATGTACTGTACATCTATCGACCTATCAACCCTTGTTTTCATTTTCAAACAGATTATTTGACCTAACAATTATTATCCCAGCAAGAGAAGTCTTGCGTTTGGGTGGTGTCATGCTCTCGGTTGTAGGCGGGGCTAAACAGCGCTGTTTTCAAGAGCTCCAACCCAGCGTCGCCATTTGGTAAACTCAGCAAACGCTAACGGAGCGCCGAGTGAGAAGAACCCCCCTCAATAATCAGGCCAGATTCCCAAGAAACCAAAACCGCGAGACCACCCGTTGTCGTCCGAAAGGAAAGGGAATCTTATCGTATGTCCGCTATCCAGAACCTCCAATCTTTTGGTAAGACTCGAGATCTCTGAAAACGTAGTGTTTTATTGTGTGGGGGGAAGGGCGACAGAAAACCGTAGTGATTTTTAGCGAATAAATATTATGATGACTTAAAAAAAAAAAAACACTGTTTATTTACCACAAATCCGTTTGCCGATTATTTAAAAGCACGTTAGTGTCGTATTTGAATCGACGTTTTTGTCGTCGAAAATCGCAGTTACAAACCGCAGCTAACGTTAGGCCTCAGTTTCTATTCTTGTTTAGTTCGCTTCTAATATCGATAATACGCCTAATTAAAACGCTATCCGTCTTAAATCCACATTTTAAGTACTTTATTAGCTGGTTAGCGTCGAGTTTACGAGTTCATCTCGAATTAAATCGAGGTTGTGATCTATCTCGACGACCAACATAACCATTTTGATCGCCAGCTTGTTTTTCTGAACGAGATACAAAATGGATGCCGGCTTATTTTTAGACTTAGCGCGATCTCCGAGAAACATCTCGAGCCTTCTGCGTATGGATTGGTGTCCAGATTAAAGACAATTTAACACGTAAAACACAACCCGTTGCTTTATATGGAAAGCATATAAATATATTGAACGGGTCCGGGATACACGAACGGTTAATGAACAGCCAGATCAGACCTGAACTCTACATCGTTGTTAACGGGAATGCTTTGCTTTGTTCCAACATGTTCATGTGAGGCGCCTACAGAAGCAGATTTTACATGCAGAAATATTTGAGGTGATAGAATTAGTTAGGTTAGCTGTCCTTAATTCATGAAGTACATTAGGTGACCTAGTTAAAAGATTACCTTAGACCTGTTTCAAGCTGAGCAGGAAATCTGATGCCACAAACCTTGCTAATGCTGCTTGTTTACCTTCCAAAGACCCCTTTGCTGATGCAACTAAGGGTGATGATCGGCTCCCAGCTGGGACTGAGGACTACATCCACATAAGAATTCAACAGCGGAACGGGCGGAAGACTCTGACCACGGTTCAGGGCATAGCCGATGACTATGATAAAAAGAAGCTAGTCAAGGCCTTCAAGAAGGTTGTCATTTAAGTCACTCTAAAATAATGCACATTGGTTTACGGTTACATGGGTGGAGCGTTTTTAACATTCCCTTGTTTGCATCTTCAGAAATTTGCCTGCAATGGGACTGTGATTGAGCACCCTGAGTATGGTGAAGTAATTCAGCTGCAAGGTGATCAGCGCAAGAACATTTGCCAGTTTCTCACTGATGTGAGTATGAATTCAGTGGCTTTTGGCATGTAACCTGATGGCCTTTAAAGGTAGTTTATTTAATCGACCCATTTCCTTCATTTCACAGATTGAACTGGCCAAAGAGGAGCAGCTCAAAGTCCACGGGTTCTAGAAGCTGATGTGAACTGACCCCTCCCCCAACTCTTAACCCAACCTACCCTGTTGTTGTGCCGCTGTTTCCCCCAGCAGCCCCCCCTCAAGGAAAAAAAGCTGAAAATGATTACCTCTGATTTGAGACTTTTTAGTATGGCATCCTTATCAAAACGACCAGTCCTGTTCAAGCATGGACAGACAAGGCAAATTATGCGGGATAAATGATTTTGTTCCTTGTCCCCTCCTTTATTCCTTTGTTTTTTTTTTAGTTCATCTTGTGCTGCTCTCGAGCACAAATTCCATGTAACTTTTTCTCTTTGTTTTGTACAAGGTGTTTCAATAAAACCTTCAGATGCCACGTTTTGCACAATCCTTAAGTTGACAGGCGGGGTGTGGATGGGGCAGTTTGTTGATTTCTTGGTTCATATTTAAATACCACCATAAAGAATCTGCATTTTTATTTCTGACGAGGGCCAGCCTGCTTCAGGGTTACATTGGTGTGCTGTTTGTACACAAAGCATGGCAGCACCATCTTGTCTCATTATGCATCTCTTAACTGCCTTTTTTACCCTTGTTTTTCACAATATGCATCATTTCAATTTTCTAAACTTGTAATACCATATTTTGTTTTTAGTCTGGAATAAACAATATCCCATACTTTCGATGTTCTAATTTCTTAAAAAATGGAAAAGCCCTATCTTGAGCGCAGTGCTTGCTTTGGTTGTAATGGCAGTCAATCACAGGAAACGTACAATTTTAATTAATGTGGTTCAGTGTTGCCAATTTTGTAGCTAGATTTAACTACTTACCCACCCCTTCTTAGACTTTTTTTTTTTCAGAAGTTTAGGGACAAATATAGCAACTTCTTGGGCAAATCTTATCCAAGTTCTCATCTTGTGAATTTGCCATTATCATGGAATCTAGTGACATTTAGCTACTTTCAATTGAAAGCCGTTGGCAACACTGATATGGGTGTACGTATGAAAACATTGGTCTGTTTTTGCTTGTGCACTCTTAAAAATAAAGGTGCTTCACGATGCCATAGAAGAACCTTTTTGTCTAAATGGTTCCATAAAGAACCTTTAACATCTGAAGAACCTTTCTGTTTCACAAAAGGTTCTTTGTGGTGAAATAAGGTTCTTCAGATTACAAAAACACAAGAAAGAGATGGTTCTTTAAAGAACCTTTGACTGAATGGTTCTTTGTGGAACCAAAAATGGTTCTTCTATGGCATCGCTTGAACCTTTTGAAGCACCTTTATTTTTAAGAGTAGATAGCTGGTTTGGCCAAGTCATTTTATCGATGCTTTACACTGACTTGAATCTTTTATTTAATCACAGTTTAAATGTGATGGTTACATATTACAAAAAAACCTTGTAGGCAGGTTGTGTACATTTTTGTATATAGAACAAGCTCAGAAGTGCATAAGCCAGAAGACAAGTCGTAACATGAAGAAAAAGTGAGACAACATGATCCAAGTCGAGGGTAAGATTAATTTTAGGGGAGTATGAGAATGAATCACATTTTTAATATGAACAAAATATTTGTTTATACAAGAAGCGATATACATTTTCATTGTGTCATTTTTGAGATTTGTTATCTTGTCCATTATTTACATTTAAGCTATGGAAGATGCTCTTGAGCAACCTAGAAAACATGTAATAATCAAAATGAAAATGTATATTATAATGAATCTCTTATTCCAGTTCAAACTAAGTTGGGTAGTTTTTTTTAGGAATATTTTGGTTTTATTTGAATAGTGAATTCTAGAAGCGATATACATTTTCATTGTGTCATTTTTGAGATTTGTTATCTTGTCCATTATTTACATTTAAGCTATGGAAGATGCTCTTGAGCAACCTAGAAAACATGTAATAAAATGAAAATGTATATTATAATGAATCTCTTATTCCAGTTCAAACTAAGTTGGGTAGTTTTTTTTAGGAATATTTTGGTTTTATTTGAATAGTGAATTCCCTTGCACTGCTCCTCCTTCAGTTTAGACCAATGCAAAAGGTTGATCTTAGTGGATAATCATCCTACACTCTTAAAAATAAAGGTGCTTCAAAAGGTTCTTCAAGCGATGCCATAGAAGAACCATTTTTGGTTCCACAAAGAACCATTCAGTCAAAGGTTCTTTAAAGAACCATTTCTTTCTTACCTTTTTATAATCCGAAGACCCTTTTTTCGCCACAAAGAAGCTTTTGTGAAACAGAAAGGTTCTTCAGATGTTAAAGGTTCTTTATGGAACCATTTAGACAAAAAGGTTCTTCTATGGCATCGTGAAGCACCTTTATTTTTAAGTGTATTCACTCTCTCTACTAACAAATATAATGTGAAAATGCCATAACCACCATTTGTAAGCTGTTTAAAAGTGTGGCTGCTCTCTCTTTTGCACAGCAGAGGGCATAGCAGTAGTAAATATTACTCTGAAGACATTCAGTTATTTTGAATTCACTTGTGTATCTTAAATTGGATAACAGGATGATACATTTCAAATATATACATTTTGATTAATTTATATAAACATTTGCAGCCCAGCAAGGCTTTAAAGGTTTAAAACAAGTAGGCTAAATACACTAAGCATATTTTTTGTGGCTGGTTGTGTGTTCATCTATGACCGCAAGTACAAAAACAAGTCATGCAAGTCTAAATATAAGTGAAACTAATAGTAATGTTCTAGTTCTATAAGTAGATGACTAATAAACCAATCCTAAGGGAATCTCAGTCACACAAAGATCTCTCATCCATGCTGTCTTGATGGTGGTATTTAGATACCACATGTCTTTCTTGGCAGATTCAACTGGAGTACTCAGACTAATGACTAAGAGTTAACCGCATGTTACAACTGAATACCAAAGTAAATCACACTTAGATAGTATCCATAAATCCATCCATCCATTTTCCAAACAGCTTGTCCTAGAGCCGTTGGGATGCTGGAGGCTATCCCATTCCCAACCTCTCAGGCCGAAGGCAGGGTAACACCCGGGATGGACAGCCAGTCCATCACAGTTACCCATAGAATCAATAAATACATACAGGCCAATAATAAATCAATAATAAATACAGGTTAAGAATTAAGATGAACTGAGTATTGTGGAGATGTGAAACTCCAATACAATGTGTAATGTCAATGCAGTTGTTATAGTTATGTGGGTGATTCTATAATTGCAGGTACATTTGGTGTCCGAAGTCATTATTTTTCAAATAGTTATATTTTTTATTATTTTAATAATTTGCTACTTATTGTTATGAATTACAAGATGTTACAGTCAATAACAATATAATAATTTGTGTAAAAAGTGTCTTAAATAGCTCAAAATCATGATTTCTTGTTGTCCGAACGAGTCAGTGCATTTTTCCCATCATGTATTGTGTAATCAAAATATTTTATTGTACTTTTCTTTTTGTAATATTTTATTCATTCTATTTATAAAAGAAATACTAAATACTAATTTACGTAATTCTACAACATTAAATTGTTTAAAAATAGCTTTTGTTGTTATAAAAATGCGTGTCCATTAATCTTGTGTCAACTCTGTTATCGTACCATATTTGGCCTTTAAATTGGTGGAATTATCTCCCACAACTATGTAAGATACAGGAAATGACGACACTTTCCCTCACTGATAAGATCTGATATAATTGCAGGTACATTTGGTGTCCGAAGTCATTATTTTTTTTCTGCTTTTTTCAAATGGTTATATTTTTAATTATTTTAATACTGTGTTACTCATTGTTATGAATTACAATATGCTACAGTCCATAACAATATAATATTTTTTGCAAAAAGTGTCTTAAATAGCTGAAAATCATGATTTCTTGTTGTCTGAATTAGTCTATTAGAATTAGAAATAGATTATTGTGTAATCAAAATATTTTATTGTACTTTTCTTTTTGTAATATTTTATTCATTCTATTTATAAAAGAAATACTAAATACTAATTTACTTAATTCTACGACATTAAATTGTTTAAAAATAACTTTTGTTCTTATAAAAATGTGTGTCCATTAATCTTGTGTCAACTCTGTTATCGTACCATATTTGGCCTTTAAATAAAGGTGCTTCAAAAGGTTCTTCAAGCGATGCCATAGAAGAACCATTTTTGGTTCCACAAGGAACCATTCAGTCAAAGGTTCTTTAAAGAACCATCTCTTTCTTGCGTTTTTGTAATCTGAAGAACCTTATTTCGCCACAAAGAAGCTTTTGTGAAACAGAAAGGTTCTTCAGATGTTAAAGGTTCTTTATGGAACCATTTAGACAAAAAGGTTCTTCTATGGCATCGTGAAGCACCTTTATTTTTAAGAGTGTATGCATAGGTGAAATGTTATCTCAGTTCCAAATGTTGGAATGTAAGGACTGCTTGTCTATTGATACAAGAAGGATTTTTCCTTTTATAATTTATTGTTATTTCTACACATTGCCTAATTTGTCCGTAACAGAGTTGACAAACAATACCATTAAAACATCTGTTTTTAAAAAAGTAAAAAAAAAAAGGAAGTAACTTGTGTTTGGCAAGCACTGAATTATTAAAATTGAATATGTTTTCAATAAGATACTGGAAAGAATTTCTGTTAGTGAAAGAAAATATTTTAATCTAAAAAGTTCTTATACCAAGAGTTATTTTGAAGAATGTCAACCCTGTTACCACAATATCAAAAGGAAAACAAAATGTATTACTGATCACAAATTGAGTTATTTATAGGTATTTTAATCATGATTTCATTAGTGCCATGTGCTCTTAGCATTTATGCTAGCAAGTGGAGTTTTTGGCAAAAATAAAATAAAATGGTAAATTCTGTTACCATCAAACTCTGTAACCAAGGCAGAGTAACAATGCTGACAATAGTGTAACAGAATTGACATTCCACTGGATAATTCTGTCAATTCTGTTACTTAACAATTATGTTACTTAAAGGGTCAACTCTGTTTATGAACCACAATTTTTGTAATCTGAAGAACCTTATTTCGCCACAAAGAAGCTTTTGTGAAACAGAAAGGTTCTTCAGATGTTAAAGGTTCTTTATGGAACCATTTAGACAAAAAGGTTCTTCTATGGCATCGTGAAGCACCTTTATTTTTAAGAGTGTATGCATAGGTGAAATGTTATCTCAGTTCCAAATGTTGGAATGTAAGGACTGCTTGTCTATTGATACAAGAAGGATTTTTCCTTTTATAATTTATTGTTATTTCTACACATTGCCTAATTTGTCCGTAACAGAGTTGACAAACAATACCATTAAAACATCTGTTTTTAAAAAAGTAAAAAAAAAAAGGAAGTAACTTGTGTTTGGCAAGCACTGAATTATTAAAATTGAATATGTTTTCAATAAGATACTGGAAAGAATTTCTGTTAGTGAACAGTTTTTTTTCTTAACTTTATGACATGCCAAATGTATCTCCAATTATAGAATCACCCATGTATATTCCAGATATTAGGATTAGTAAGAGTATATTTATTTAACAGTTAATTTAAGGTCTTGACAGGCATTGTAAATCCCAGGTACGGTGATGGTACTAGTCTTTAATTACAGGGTTAGTATTTATAAGTATTAGTATTTACAGGGTTCTCCTACTTCAAGAAACATTGTGGTACACTATGGAACTTTCTGCAATTTTTATTAACCTATGAACTAAGATGTCCTTATTTCAAGTCACAGGCCTAATAAATAATAATAAAACAAGATTTATTTCACTAACAAAATATTTTAATGTGCTGTGCACAGAAAGGTTTAGTAATCAAGGTTATTGATGGAAAATTAACTATATTGACCAGGCGGCTAAATGCAATCAGCTAGTCCAGTCGGTTGTGTGGGTTTAACCGGTACTGCTATAAAAACTCACTGTGAATGGCCAATTGGAATCATTATAACCATTTTATTTAATTAAACAGCAAATTAGTCAATTAATTCTGTGTGTCTGGATGTAATCAAAAACATTTATGTATGCTTGCATTGTATTAAAAAATGTACTAGCCTGAGGAGTTGGACTTCCTCAGCGGAGTCTTAGTTGGTTCCCAAGGTTTGCCATCAACGTAAACATCAGGGAGTTTTTTTCTTGCCATTGTCGCCTTCGGCTCGATCAGTGGGAGTTTAAGGGACTATTTGTATATAAAGCTGCTTTGGATATGCACTGTGAAAACAATTGAACTGGATTAGTCAAGTCACCTTTATTTCTATAGCACTTTTAACAATACAGATGATGTCAAAGCAACTGTACAGCATTAATTAGGAAAATAGTGTGTCATTAATGCAAAATGACAATAGTAAACACTAAATTTTCAGTTAAGGCAGTTCATCACTGAATTCAGTGTCCAATATCTGTCCAATCAAGTCGACGATATTGCTGGAAATGAAGTGTCCCCAACTAAGCAAGCCAGAGGTGACAGTGGCAAGGAACCAAAACTCCATCTGTGACAGAATGGAGAAAAAAAAAACCTTGGGAGAAACCAGGCTCAGTCAGGTGGCCTGTTCTCCTCTGGCCAAACAAACCAACAGTTCAGTTCCAGGCTGCAGCAAAGTCACATTGAGCAGAGGACTCAACGGGTTACTGTGGTCTTGTCCTGGTGGCCGTCTAGGAGACAAGGTCTTTACTGGGGATCTATCTCTGGGGCTCATCTAGTTGTTCTGGTCTCCACTGACATTCAGGGCTGTCGAGGTCATCTCTAGGTGCTGATCCACCATCTGGGCTGGATATGTACTGGATCCGGGTGACTGCAGTGACCATCTGATCTGGATACAGACTGGATCTGGTGGCTACGGTGACCTCGGATTAAGAAAGAAACAGACTAATATTACTTGTTATTCACAACAATATATCCAGTTCAAGTGCAATTAAAAAAAAAATAGAATGGATTTTAGTGGACATTAAAAATAAAAATTGTAACTCATAAGAATGGAAACTGGATAAAAGGGATTTCCAAACTATTTGGAATCCACTGATCCACTGTCAGGTATAAATCATGTGGATGTCCTTAAATATCGTTATAAGCACAAAGGAAACCTAGAACTTCTTACAACATTAGAGAATCGAGAAGTATCAACTTATCACATTTATCGAGTGAAATATTTCTCAAAGACCGTGTCTGACCTTTAACGCAACTGATCGCTCATCCATGAAACCGATCGACAATTCACAAAAAACTTAACGAAACCCCAAGTTAATACTTGTGCTATCTGGCGCAAACAAAACTGCGTAAAGAAAGCGTTAATGGCGTCGGAAGACTTTAGTAGCTATTCATGGTGAACTTGAAACATTTTATAATTGGATAAGCTCAAGAGTCTCCAATTAAAGCTCGAAGGATCAGAAAAGTGGGGTGAGAAAAAAACTTGACGGATTGCAGGTCTATAGCGTATTATTGCAGTGCTTGTCTTGTCACGATGCTGATTGTGTTTACTTTGTAGTAGATTTATTTCTTAGCTAGAGCCAGAGGTGTAAAGTATTCGAGTAAATGTAATTAGCTAATTAGCAGTTTATTTCTGCTACAAAAGATGTTATACTGCCTATTACAGGTCACTGAAAGTATTGCGTTTTGCCCTTACTCACCCAAACTTGTCAACAAGGCTACTTTATGTGAATGCGAGTTCCTTAGCAAGTATTTGTGGATCAGAGGTGTTTTATATATGAGATGAGGACATGACTGCAGCCGGCAATGAGGCCCAAACCAGCACATCCACTGCAAGAAGGCTTCAGCTTTTTAATTTTACTTATCATTATTTTTATTTATCCATTATAGCGAAGAGACCTTTTTGAAAGATATTTGTTTTTTGTTTTTGTTTGTTTGTTTTGTTTTGTAATTTTGAGGTGTTTTATTTTGTTTTTAGAATATAAACGTGTTTGCTCTCCTCACAAATCAACTCTTTCTTGTTTTTGTTTCATGCTCTCTGTGCCTTGCCCTGGACTTTTATGTCACTTCCTGTCTCCCGTGTTGTTTGTAGTCCGTTTGTTTTTCTTTGGTTCCGTTTTTCTTTGGTTCCCCTTGATTAGGTGTGTATTATCTTGTTAAGCTTGTTAGCCCCCTGTGTGTATATATATATAGCCCTAGTT
>NW_015505561.1:1684320-1684960 GCF_001515645.1 Sinocyclocheilus grahami | reverse complement strand
CAGACTGTGTCAAAGCAACTGTACAGCATTAATTAGGAAAATAGTGTGTCATTAATGCAAAATGACAATAGTAAACACTAAATTTTCAGTTAAGGCAGTTCATCACTGAATTCAGTGTCCAATATCTGTCGTTGAATGTAATGGTTGTGTGTTTGCCAGTCATTCTGTTCTTTGTTTCCTTTGTTTTTTGCCTTCTTGTTTGTTCTAGTTTTTCCATTAAATACCAGCACATAGATCCTTGCCTCTGCCTGTTTTGCGCAGCTTCTCCACAACGTTACAGTTTTTCACTTGCATGTTTTCCCCAACTAAGCAAGCCAGAGGTGACAGTGGCAAGGAACCAAAACTCCATCTGTGACAGAATGGAGAAAAAAAAAACCTTGGGAGAAACCAGGCTCAGTCAGGTGGCCTGTTCTCCTCTGGCCAAACAAACCAACAGTTCAGTTCCAGGCTGCAGCAAAGTCACATTGAGCAGAGGACTCAACGGGTTACTGTGGTCTTGTCCTGGTGGCCGTCTAGGAGACAAGGTCTTTACTGGGGATCTATCTCTGGGGCTCATCTAGTTGTTCTGGTCTCCACTGACATTCAGGGCTGTCGAGGTCATCTCTAGGTGCTGATCCACCATCTGGGCTGGATATGTACT
>NW_015505561.1:1656149-1683634 GCF_001515645.1 Sinocyclocheilus grahami | reverse complement strand
TATATAGCCCTAGTTTTTCTTTAGTTCCTTGTGAGTTGTTGAATGTAATGGTTGTGTGTTTGCCAGTCATTCTGTTCTTTGTTTCCTTTGTTTTTTGCCTTCTTGTTTGTTCTAGTTTTTCCATTAAATACCAGCACATAGATCCTTGCCTCTGCCTGTTTTGCGCAGCTTCTCCACAACGTTACAGTTTTTCACTTGCATGTCTCTTTGACTAGTGTATCTTTGAGTCTATATTTAGTATAAGTAAAATACTTAAGTACTGTTAAAATCAGATACTCTAAGACTTTTACTCAAGTTGTTTTGGAATTGGTGACTTGTAACGTGTAGTGGAGTAATTTTCACTGTAAGGTATCTGTACTTTTACTCAAGTATGGATTTTAGGTACTCTTTACACCTCTGGCTAGAGCTAAACTGAATTTACCTCATAACTGGACAGAGTGGATCCTATTAGACTGAAGAGATATCGTTTTTGACCAATAGACAGTAGGCTAAATCTGTTTTTAGTGCGTTTGTTTGAAATGCGTTGCCTTAAAATGAAGGTAAAATTACAACACCATTCAAAAGTTGGAGTCATTAATTATTATTATTTATTATGCTCACGAAGAGAGTGGATCCTATTAGACTGAAGAGATATCGTTTTTGACCAATACACAGTAGGCTAAATCTGTTTTTAGTGCGTTTGTTTGAAATGCGTTGCCTTAAAATGAAGGTAAAATTACAACACCATTCAAAAGTTGGAGTCATTAATTATTATTATTTATTATGCTCACGAAGGCCACATCAAAAAACAAAGAAGCAACAACAACAACAACAAAAAAAACAGTAGACCTATAGCTAAACAGTGAATATTGTTACAATGTAAAATATTATTATAATGTTAAAATATTTTCTATATTAATTTTTGCTGAAATATTTATTTTAGTGATGGCAAAGCTGAATTTTCAGTAGCCATTATTCCAGTTTTCTACGTGATACTTCATAAATACACTAGTCAACATTTGAAGTGGATCAAAACATTTCATCAAAGTTGTCCTAAAAACCTAAAACCAAAATATGTCTTTGTCTTAGGACAACTTTGATTAACTGTTTTGATCCACTTCAAATGTTGAATACTATAGGCTAATTCTCATTTGCTGATTTAGCGCTTAAGAACAATTTCATATTATTATCGGTGTTGAAAACAGATGTGCTGCTTCATATTTTTAACCATGTTTTTTATTTATTTATTTTTCTCAGGATTTTTTTGATGAGTAGAAAGTTCAAGAAAACGTAGGTATTTGAATTAGATTTTTTTTTGTAACAAACAATGTAAAAGACTAAACTGTCACATTTGATCAAATGCGCCCTTGCTGAATAAAATGTACTTATTAAAAAATTTAAATCAATAAATAAATCAATATTATGGTATATTTAAGAAGTTTTACAGGCTTAATTCCAAAGATTTTAGAGACTAAACCTCACAAATATTACACATTTTTAACAGGAAAACAAAAATACTTATGTATAATTATTTATTTTGCGGTGAAGTGACATTTCGTTAATTCTATACAGTGATGCTCTTTCACTTGAAAACCGCAACATTATATATGTTTGCATAAAAATTGTTTACCCCTCAGAAAATTGCCATAATCTGTAAATTGGATAATACTGTGTATGGAAAATTACAGTTAACATAGAGAACTGCCTCTTGCTAGTGTGTGAATTTCTATACTGGTGTACGCTTTTCAGGGATCATGATTACAGTATAATGACTGCTATCAACATGGTGCAATTAAACATTTTCAAATTCTGGGATCAAAGAGAGAAGCTTCTCTTGAAGTCTATCTGATTCCTTTCCGGTATACACGAAGAGATGAGATGGGCCTTTCATGTTCATATTGCCTAGTCTCTCAAAATTAAACGGATGTCACTGAAACAAAATGGCTCGAGTGTGGGAAACATCTTGAGTTAAATGTTTGTTGCTTTCAAGCAATGCCATGTTTAGGGTAACATCCAGGAAGCTTCTGTATAATTTTGTCATTGTTCTGAAACTCCCTCCCAGCCGGAGAGCTGGTGCTCGGCACAGATGTCGGATCCATTTTGAATGTTAAAACCACCAGAGGAAAGCCTCTTAGTACCATGGCGACAAAATGTTGTTGATCTTGAGTTGGTTTCGAGATGCAGTGGGCTTTGTTACCGTGTAGAATCATTTTTTTCTGCTGCATCATGTGGGCTTGCTCAGTAGTTTTTGAGCTCTCATGCCAAAAGTTTGCTTAGATATCTGCGTGACCTTTAGGAATGAATGTTGCTTGAAATGAAAAGGTATTGTGAATACAGCATTCAGTTGCAAATAGGCTTGCAGATGAATTTACTCAACTATAGATAGACATGCAGCTCAATAGATTCTTTTTACATGTGGCTGTTGATTATGTGCGCAAATGATGCACAGGATTGTATTCTTTCAGATGCCTCTATACAGCCATATCTTATTTGACATCTTTATAAAGGAGTGACCAGCATATATATTCCAGTAGTTTTGGATTGAGTTTCTTACAGTCTAATTTATTTCCTTGAGTAGTTATTAAAATATCTGTCTCCCAACCTTGCAAACACAAACATGCACAGTAAGAGAACAAATACTTTCATCCTTGACAATTGGGGCCTCCAAAAACAGTTCGACAATTAAGTACATTTCACAATAGTGTTTTGATTTAAAGGGTTAGTTCACCCAAAAATGAAAATTCTGTCATTAATTACTCACCCTCATGTCGTTTCAAACACGTAAGACCTTCGTTCATCTTCGGAACACAAATTAAGATATTTTTGATGGAATCTGAGAGCTGTGTGACCCTCCCATAGACAGCAATGCAACTGAAATGTTCCCAAGTCCAGAGACGTAGCAAAGAGATCTGTAAAGTAGTCCATGTGACATCAGGGGTTCAACCGTAATTTTCCAAAGCTACGAGAATTCTTTTTGTGCGCAAAAGAAAAAAAAACAACATTATTCAACAATTCGTCTCCTCCGATTCACCGTAGCGCCATTTTGGAGAGTATCAGCTGGACGTAAATAACGTATGCTGTTCTGTGTCAGCTGCGTCACACCGGATACGCTGTTTTCGTTCAGATCAAATCACAACAGCGTAGAAAACAGATCCAGCATGACGCAGTTGTTCAGGCATACGCTGTTTACGTTCAGCTGATACTCTCCAAAATGGCGCTACAGGGTGACGCGGAGGAGACGAATTGTTGAATAAAGTCGTAATTTGTTTTTCTTTTGCGCACAAAAGGTATTCTCATAGCTTCGTAAAATTACAGTTGAACCCCTGATGTCACATGGATTCAGTGTCACATGATCCTTCAGAAATCATTCTAATATGCTGATTTATTATCAATGTTGGAAACAGTTGTGCTGCTTCACGGTTTGTGATACATTTTTCAGGATTCTTTTATGAATATAAAATGTAAAAAAACAGCATTTATTCAAAATGGAAATCTTGTGTTATAATATACCGTTCAAAAGTTTGGAGTCTTTGAAGTTTTTTTTACTTTCTTTTTTTGTAAGTTATGAAAACTTTTATTCAGCAAGGTTGTGTTAAATGGATAAAAAGTAATAGTAAAGACTCATATTGTTAGAAAAAAAAAAAAATGTTTTTTTAAATAAATGCTGTTCTTTTTAACTTTTTATTCATTAAAAAATCCAGAAAAAAGTATCAGTTTCCAAAAAAAATTAAATAAAAAATTAAGCAGCACAACTGTTTCCAGCACTGATAATAAATCAGCATATTGTAATGATTTCTGAAGGATCATGTGACACTGAAGACTGGAGTAACGATGCTGAAAATTCAGCTTTGCATCACAGGAATAAATTATATTTTAAAGTATATTAAAACAGAAAACCAATATTAGAAATTGAAATAATATCTCACAATATTGGTTTTTTTTCAGTATTTTTGATCAAATAAATGCAGCCTTGATGAGCATAAGAGACTCCATTAAAAGCATAAAAAATCTTACTGATCCCAAACTTTTGAATGGCAGTGTATATATGCACACACACACACACACACACACACACACACACACACACACACACACACTGCTGGGTAGATTACTTGTTGTCTGTTAGAGATTACAAATTACATGTTCAAAATTGTAGTCAGTAATGTGATCAAGATTACTCAAGATTAGTCATTGTAGCTAATGTATTCTACTACATTTGGACTGCGCTCAGATTACTTTTGACAGCATGTTTATAGATTTAAATGGGATTATTGTTATAAAAAACTAAACAAAAACAGAAATAAAATGACAATACACCAACATCAGAGAACATGTGCATTTGTTAAATTAGGGGACTTCAGAAAAAAATAATTAAAAAGAGAAAAAGTAACAATTGGGAAAATAAATAAATTATGAATAATGTACTGCCATTATGTAAATAATTTGTAATCATGTAATCCATAAAAAAGTTACTGATTTTCAGCATTTTAAAACTTAATATATAATACAATCAAATTACAGGTAATACATTTTTGGAATCTGATTACATAATACAGACTACATATAATCAGTTACTATCCAGCACTATATATTACATTTTTGCTGTATCATGAATTGCTTTATTTCATAATTTCTTCTAAATTCCCAGTTGTTTAATGGCAGGTCATTGTGACAACTTACCCCATATATACTGGAGCATGTTCTCAAAACGTATTAAATGAACTGTATTTTTGCTGGTACAGTTACGGAAATGTTCACTAGACTTTTTTTTTTACATTTGGCAAGACTTAAAAATATTCTGTGGAGCTAAAAGTGTGACAACTCTGCTATATCTATAGTGTGTGCTATACATTAATGAACACATTTATTGTATCGAACATTAATGCTAGGAATTGATGCATAGTTGTCCATGCTGTGTACGTATGTGTTAGAGAGTGAAGCGAGAAATCCATATAAAATGACATTTTATTTTCTCCCAAAGCAAGAGAGCCAAAGTACTTGTTTTCTGACAGCATCATTTGTCATAAACCTTCCCTCCTGCAGGGTTAGAAGAAGATCTCAAACATTTTGTAAAATGGCCCTTCATGCGCACTCATTGCAGTCATATGAAAACCTCTCCAGAACAGCACTTTAAATGAACAAATAGCATCCACATACCTCCATAATATTCACATCACAGCATGACACACTGGGACTGCATTGTAAGTGTAGGTGAAATCTCCCCAGCTTCAAAGCATTTATAATTGCAGTGTCAGACAATCACATATAAGCACCGCTAACAGAGCCAATTATAGCGAACAGAGTTTGAGTGTTCACCACAATTAATAGAGCGGTACGGTGCCGTAAAGGGCAGAGACCTTTAGTACTTTGATCAGTGTCCTTTACTGTGTCCATTCAGATAATTGCATGGCAGATATTAAAGTGGATAAGAAGGACGGATTTTGCGTAAATTGCCAGTATGTAAAGTTCAGTTTTTTGTTGAAGAGTTAAAAAATAAAACCTGGTAGTGGTATTAGTTTACAGTAAATCTAAGTGCATGCCCTGTTGGAAAATTCAGCTTAAATGACTAGTTGTGATGTAACTTGGAACATGGTAACTGCTTTCTAACTGGTCTTTAGTTGGTCAAAGCTGGTCAATTAGCTGGTACAAGTTGATCATTAACTGGTCAGAGCTGGGGCCTGTACCATGATGGTAGATGAACAAATTCAGAGTTACAGGATTAGTTTCGAGTTGACAAAACCAAACCACTTCAATCCGGCTTTGTTGGTACCATGATGCTGTTCATCAACTTTCTTTGTCAACTCAGGCTTTGATCCTGAGTTTGTGGAGCACGTGCACATGAATGTGTGACATCACTGGCAATCAGCCAATCACAAGCCTTGGTTAAAGGTTAAAGGTTTTGCTAAAGGTTAAGAGATTGAAGAATATGATTAATTTAAATGCATTTACATTGAAAAAAGTACTTGTTTATTAAAGAGGACAAATAAAAGAGATGATCTTGCTTTATCAGTACAGTCACAAGTGAAACTTGTTAAATACAGCGATAGAGACACGAACATGTAAGGTCACGTAGTCATTTTTAAAGCATTATCTATTGATTCTACAGCTTATTTATATTACATACGATCTGTATATATTAACATTCATTTAAAATAAATGATTTATAATAACTGTTAAACTAAAATTACTTGTGTGTAATGGATTAATAATAATATAAATCATATAATTACATGAATCATATAAAATAACTTAAACTTAGTAATTATCATTAAAGCCAGACATTTTTTTAGTACTAGTGACCTTTAATTTGGAGCAAGATAAACTGGGGGAGTGACTTTTTTGTGTCAGACATGTTACTTTGCTCACATCTGATTGGTCCAATTTCACTTTGAGATCTCTAAACCAGAACATAACCTGCCCCAGAGCAGGTTAGCTGTGGAGTGTAAGTTACTAAGGCAATGAATGCCGCTAAAAGCAAAGCCACTTTCATGGTACCTAAAACCCAGGATTGGTGCAAACTAAACTGAAACTTACCTGGCTAGCCAGCTAATACAGCTTCATGGTACAGGCCCCTGGTCATGCTGGTCATTATTATTATTATTATTATTATCAGTCATCATGTTCCAAAAACCATTTTAAACAACTTAAAATGGTTTTACTAAGTGGTAGCTGGTTTGTTGCTACTCCAAAATGGTCTACTAGCTTGCTCTATAGACCAGCTAGAAACCAGCAACCATTTTATAATGGATTGTCAATGGTTGACCAACAGGTAGTTTCACATCAAACTCACATATGTTTTCCCTGTACTTTAAATTTGGATAGTATCAAGTACATAGTTAACAGACAAAGTGGATAGGGTTAAAACAAAACTATTTTTTGTTACTTTATGTACACTTGAGGTTTTTGGCAAATTTATAATTGTTTTCCTATAATTGGTCATTGGACTGGAAACTCTTAGCTGAACTATAGTGTAATGTACAAACTTCATGCAGCAAATGTTCAGGTGAAAGTGTTAACCTGGCATATACCTTTCTGTCAGCAGCTCTATCTTCTCCTAGATAAGTGCCCGAGGCTCAGTGAGTGCAGCACTTCACCTGTCCTTATATCCATATCTGCACTGCACGATGGCAACTAAATAATTAAGGGTCTGGGGTGCTAATACTTAACCTGAAGATTAGATTATATTTAGAAGTGAGCTGATGTCATCAAACTGTCTGCTTCCCATGCAGTTTTGCAATATTGCTATATCATACTTTTACAGAAATCTTAAAGGGATAGTTCACCCTAAAATGAAAATTCTGTCATCATGTTCTCACCCTCAATAAAATGGTTTTACTAAGTGGTAGCTGGTTTGTTGCTACTCCAAAATGGTCTACTAGCTTGCTCTATAGACCAGCTAGAAACCAGCAACCATTTTATAATGGATTGTCAATGGTTGACCAACAGGTAGTTTCACATCAAACTCACATATGTTTTCCCTGTACTTTAAATTTGGATAGTATCAAGTACATAGTTAACAGACAAAGTGGATAGGGTTAAAACAAAACTATTTTTTGTTACTTTATGTACACTTGAGGTTTTTGGCAAATTTATAATTGTTTTCCTATAATTGGTCATTGGACTGGAAACTCTTAGCTGAACTATAGTGTAATGTACAAACTTCATGCAGCAAATGTTCAGGTGAAAGTGTTAACCTGGCATATACCTTTCTGTCAGCAGCTCTATCTTCTCCTAGATAAGTGCCCGAGGCTCAGTGAGTGCAGCACTTCACCTGTCCTTATATCCATATCTGCACTGCACGATGGCAACTAAATAATTAAGGGTCTGGGGTGCTAATACTCAACCTGAAGATTTGATTATATTTAGAAGTGAGCTGATGTCATCAAACTGTCTGCTTCCCATGCAGTTTTGCAATATTGCTATATCATACTTTTACAGAAATCTTAAAGGGATAGTTCACCCTAAAATGAAAATTCTGTCATCATGTATATTTTGCGAATGAACGTCTGGTGCTGAAATCTGTTAGTTTTAATAAAAAAAACAACCCCTGGGACACGAAAGCGCCTGTAGCTGAAGCTAAAACACTCAATGACAGATTTGTCTAGTCGGTTTTTCCCTCTGAAACATGGCCATGTGTTTGAATCCCAGGGAAGAGACATGATAAATGATACCCCCAATCAAACGCAAATCTCATCAAAGCAAACCGAGAGCCTCAGACAAAACTTGTGGTCATATAAATTTAAATGCTTCCATGAGGGCACGCTGATATAGTGCCGTATTTTTGGCATAGTGACAAATCATTTCTTCTGACATTCATTAAAGACTTCAAAGGAAGCTTTTCATCCCCTAAATGCTTCACATGTTCCAACTGGGAGACAAGGCTTCAGCTAAATCTGTGAAATTGCCCTGCTATCTCGGTTTCTGACAGCATGCTAATGTTCAATAATAGATGTGTGAGAACAAGACCCAAACTACATTTGAATGAATTATTCAGCTGCCCCCATTCGCCCCTCGTCTGCTGCTTTTCTCAGCCCCTCCTACCGCTTCCATTATATCTCTTTTTTTGTCAATTACGCAATAGCGACGTAGGCACCATCTTGCAGAAACCATCCAAATATAAGCTCTCTTATCCAGCTCCGCAGGGAGCTGTCATTATTTTTCTCTTGCCATCTCCTGCTTTCGCCTCCTGCACTTATCTGCGTCCCCACACACGTCTAGTTGAAGCCCCCGACAGACTTCAGAAACTTCTCTTATTTCTGTGTTATTTCTCTCTCCCACTTCTTATGTCCTTTGTGACACGTGTTTTTCATCTGTTCTCCTTCCCTGGCAGAACGTACAACTGGCATTCACTCACCTACTCATGCGCTTACTCATGTTTGTCCCCTATTTGACGCGCCGCTTTTCTTCAGAAGGCGAGACAACAATCGAGAAAAGAAGTCATATTTAGTGTATGAAGGTCAGTGGATTGTTTTCAGAAAGGTCATATAAAGTAGCGTCTGTAGGGTAAAAACTTGTTGTTCCAGACCTATATGAATTCCTTTTGATGAGCACAAAAGAAGATATTTTAAAGAGTGTTGGTAACCAAACAGCAGATGGTAGCCATTGACTTCCATAGTATGGGGGAAAAAAATACTATGGGAGTCAGTAGCTACCAGAAACTCTCATATTTTATGTTTAACAGAAGCAAGAAACTCGTACAAGTTCGGAACAACTTGAGGGTGAGTAAATGAATTGACAGAATTTTCATTTTTGGGTGAAATGTAATCTTACAGAGTAAATATACATTTTTCATACTGTACAAAATAATGTTGTGATATCTAAATTCACTTGTAGCATTGAAAACGAATAATTTGTAGTTATCAGTGGTTTATTTGAACATTTATTTATTTATTTATTTGGACAAAACCGTAAAGACTTTTAAAATTGTCCATTGATTGGTTAATGGCCATAACATGAAAATGATTATCGGCTTATTGGTATAAACGTAATTAGGAATTTTCACAGTTTTATTGCTAATTTGCAATGTGCAGTGTATTTTAGTATTATGTATATCGTTTTAGTATTTATTATGTTACGTTTTTTCATTCATATTAAGAAATGGCTTCTATTTTAAATTTTAGAAATTTTAAAAGAATTAGATTTTTTATTGGATTTAAAAAAATATTTCTATAAATATTTATTTTAGTTTTAGTCATTTATTTTTCCGTTAGTTCAGTTAGTAAAAAGTACTTGTCGTTTTTTTAAGTTTAAGTTTTTGATTTAATGTTTGTTTTATTTCAGCTTTATTTCAATTAACAAATACGTTAGCTTTACTTAACAGTAACAACACTGCTAACTTCCGGTTCCGGTCCTTGATTCTGATTGGTTGAGCCGCGTTCGAAGCTGTTGTAAATTACTCTACAAACATACAGCTTTGCTTACTTCTGTGTGTTGCTCGGCAGCCACTTTGTTGGAACCACAACTGCTTCTGAGGAACTACATTGTTTGGTGGAAGAATACTGTTTTTATTAATATCATTACACTTTATTTGCTCTGTTTTATTCTGTGAAACCTTACTACGTATATGGAATAACCGTTTTATAAAAGCAATAAGCCACAAGAAGCCGTGGTTTACAGTGAATTTATAACCGCTAAGGGCCGTTGTTAGACACTCCGCTTCATGTCGTGCCTAACAATGCCCCTTAGCTGTTATAAATTCACTGTAAACCACGGCTTCTTGTGGCTTATTGCTTTATGCTACTCTATTTATTCTACAGAGCCATTCACACTTACAGTGATTAAATGTACAAGTTACAGTGATAAAATTCCACTTGATGTTCTAGACTATTTTCTGACAATTTAAGAAGGGTTTGCAAAATTGACATGGGCATATAACTAAACATTTGTACATTTTTGATTACATCAGACACACTTTTACGTAGGCTTTTGTTGACCAATGAGAATTTCTGGCAGGTGTGACCAGTTATGCTTTTGGAAATTGAGTTGTTCCATTTGATGCAATCCAGCTTCATTTCAGACAGACCTGGGTCTTTCCTCACCCTCAAATCGCAGCTTATGTATATGTCGAACCCTCCATCAGAACTTTATAAGTACTGTATATCTGTACCACACATACAAACGCATGCATTCAGACTGCAACATTTGAAGCTTTATAAGTGGATTATGATCCATGATTGAGGCCTTATCTGTCTATCTCTCGGCCTTGTCCTAAGAGCACGTTTTTTACCTTTCTATGCTCCATGGCCCATTGTTCATCATTGGTAGAACTGTTCTCTAAAAAGAGCAATCAGTATTGGTGGCAGCGATTTCTCCGAGCTCCTCTACCGGGGAAGCATGACATGCAGAGTGACATGTGAAAGACAGCCTCAGCAGGCATAATATCAGCTTAGTCTGCCCATGTCATCCAAATCCAGACTCCGTTTATCTGCACGGTTTTTCCACTGAGAGCCAGAGTTCGGATGAATGTGCGTTTCAGCCATTTGGAAGATCAAAGTAATCTCTAAATACGAGTCTACGTAAATCACTTTAGTTTTTATGGGCTTTTGGAAACTCATCTGCTCATTTGTCCTTGCCGGCATGAGTACGGTTATATATTTAGGTGTTGCACCGAGGCTGAAAAAGACCATTGGGAGAGAGAGAAAATAAGAGCTACTGTGTTAAAGTGTAATATCATTTAATTAAAAATCCAGCTAAGCTTCTTCCCCATTAGGCTTGAAGTAAGCTTAGCGTGTAGCAAAGAAACGCGCCTCGAGCTGATACGGGTTTTAGTACATATACCGCAGTCTTAAAGCCACAATTATACTTTTGAATATTTCATTTTTTTAAGCTATGGTAGATGCTTTGGGGTAAAAATTAACGAAATTTAGTTATAGAGCAAATACATAAAAATCAGTGTTACCTTGATTCACTAGGGTAAGCCTACAATAGTGATTTATATTTTAAACATCACTCATCCATGCTTTAACTGATGTTATAGATCAGCGGTGGCGAACTCCAGTCCTGGAGAGCGGCAGCCATGCAGAGTACAGCTCCAACCCTAATTAAAACTCACCTGCCTGTAGCTTTCTAGTAACCCTTCAGACCTTGATTAGCTTGTTCAGGTGTGTTTGATTAGGGTTGAAGCAAAACTCTGCAGGGCTGCGGCTCTCCAGGACCGACGTTCGCCACCCCTGTTATAGATCAACAAACTAAGCTTGCTATTTTTTGTTTCAGCCACAGATGGCGATAGAGAGAGAGATTTTCAACTGTAAATGCAATTACAATGTTTCAGGAATGATTTGTTTCCCAGATTTGTAAGCAGTGTTTAATTCAAAGATAGGTTAATGTGGGATATTCCTACTTGATATCAAAAAGTCTCATTGTAGCTGAATTGTGGATGATTCTATGCAAGCATTTGTTTTGCAGGTGTATGGTTTTCATAGTCTTTGCAAACATTTGCTGACTTTTTGGACTTTTTAAAGGGATAGTTCACCCAAAAATGAAAAGTCTGTCATTATTTACTCACCCTCACGTTGTTCCAAAACTGCAAGACCTTCATTCATATTCGGAACATAAATTAAGATAATTTTTGTGCGCAAAGAAAGCAAATATAAGGACTTCATTCAACGATTACTTCTTTTCCGGGTTAGTCCGCCGCTGTTCAATAGAGTTCTTTCTTTGTGCACAAAACATATTCTCGTAGCTTTATAAAATTACGATTGAACCACTGATGTCACATTATGTATTTTAACGATGTCCTTACTACCTTTCTGGGCCTTGAACGTGGTAGTTTCCTTGCTGTCTATGGAGGGTCAGAGAGCTCTTGAATTTCATCAAAAATATCTTAATTTGTGTTGTGTTGGGTTTGGAACGACATGATTAGTTAATGACAGAATTTTCATTTTTGGGTGAACTATCCCTTTAAATGCACGTATGATACCGTAATACTGTGATTTTACTAAAACCTAAAGATCTATCTGTCCATCTGTCCATCCATCTATTTGTCCATCCATCTATGTCTGTCTGTTGTTTTCAATGATTTAAATGCCAGATACTGTTTATTGTGCAACCAAAATACCAATAATAGCCAAGGAAAAAAAGATTTTATGTACAATGAGGGACTTTTAATCATGACTTATAAGCAAACCTGAAACACAGCAGGACTCTTATTTTGAATTTATTCTTATTATCTATCTGTCTGTCTGTCTGTCTGTCTATCTGTCTGTCTGTCTTTCCGTCTGTCTATCCATCCATCCATCTATCTATCTATCAACAAACTATCTATTTTAAACTATCTGTTCATCTGTCCTTCCATCTATCTATCTATCTATCTATCTATCTATCTCTCTATCTATCCGTCTGTCCTTCCATCTGTCTATCCATCCATCCATCTATCTAGCTGTTCGTCTGTCCTTCCATTTCTCTATCCATCCATCCATCTATCTAGCTGTTCGTCTGTCCTTCCATTTCTCTATCCATCCATCCATCTATCTAGCTGTTCGTCTGTCCTTCCATTTCTCTATCCATCCATCCATCTATCTAGCTGTTCGTCTGTCCTTCCATTTCTCTATCCATCCATCCATCTATCTAGCTGTTCGTCTGTCCTTCCATTTCTCTATCCATCCATCCATCTATCTAGCTGTTCGTCTGTCCTTCCATTTCTCTATCCATCCATCCATCTATCTAGCTGTTCGTCTGTCCTTCCATTTCTCTATCCATCCATCCATCTATCTAGCTGTTCGTCTGTCCTTCCATTTCTCTATCCATCCATCCATCTATCTAGCTGTTCGTCTGTCCTTCCATTTCTCTATCCATCCATCCATCTATCTAGCTGTTCGTCTGTCCTTCCATTTCTCTATCCATCCATCCATCTATCTAGCTGTTCGTCTGTCCTTCCATTTCTCTATCCATCCATCCATCTAACTATCTGTTCGTCTGTCCTTCGATCTGTCTATCCATCCATCTATCTATCTGTTCGTTCGTCCTTCCATCCGTCTATCCATCCATCCATCTATCTATCTGTTCGTTCGTCCTTCCATCCGTCTATCGAGCCATCCATCTATCTATCTGTTCGTCTGTCCTTCCATCCGTCTATCCATCCATCCATCTATCTATCTGTTCGTCTGTCCTTCCATCCATCTATCCATTCATCCATCTATCTATCGGTTCGTCTGTCCTTCCATCTGTCTATCCATCCATCTATCTATCTGTTCGTCTGTCCTTCCATCCGTCTATCCATTCATCCATCTATCTATCGGTTCGTCTATCCTTCCATCTGTCTATCCATCCATCCATCTATCTATCTGTTCATCTGTCCTTCCATCTGTCTATCCATCCATCCATCTATCTGTTCGTGTGTCCTTCCATCTGTCTATCCATCCATCCATCTGTTCATCTATCCTTCCATCTGTCTATCCATCCATCTATCTAGATCTGTCTATCCATCCATCTATCTATCTGTTCGTTCGCATCCATCTGTTCATCTATCCTTCCATCTGTCTATCCATCCATCTATCTATCTATCTGTTCGTCTGTCCTTCCATCTGTCTATCCATCCATCAATTCATCTATAAATTTGTCTGTCCTTCCATCTGTCTATCCATCCATCAATTCATCTTGTCTGTCTGCCCATCCATCCATCTATCATAATTATGGCTTTCTATAGTATAGAATTATCAAAAGGTATTAACCATGAAGGAACTGTTACAGTTTTACCCCTTTAAAGTTGTGGCCTCTCTCTTTATTCATCAAATTTTGACAGTTTCTCATATGTGAGAAGTTAAGCAGCTATTAAGGAGGATAATGTACCGCTATGAGAGCCATGAGTACTTTCATTATGTCTGAGGTCATTATCATTCTCTTTACCTTTCCTGTCAATCCGTCAACACTGAAAATGCCATTAGAGACTCATGAAATGTTTGCTGTTCTGTTCTTCTCTCCCAGAGGATATGAGCATCTCTGCTGCTTGAAGCAAAGAAACTCTCAATAGTCAGCGCTGCCGCGGAAAAGAGCAAAATATGTTTTTCTTTATCATCTGTTGCCTTCCTTTCCTATGAATCCCTGCAGGTTTACTAATGGTGCTATGTTTAGCAAATGCAAATGTTAACTTCTGCATTATCGAAATGGTTTACGAGTTATCGTTTGCTTTGATGCCATTCTAAATGTAATTTATCAGTATCAGTACACAACCACCCACTGGCAATAAACAATATCATATCGAGATCGCATTAAAATTTATGTTGATAACTATGAAAAACTCTGGACATTTTTACTCTGTATGGATTAATTAACAGCAGAAATAAACGTGACAACAGTCAGTCATTACTTGTGAATAGGCTAAGTCTCTGTTCTGTGTGTCTCTGTGTGAATGAATGGCATGGTTTCTTCTGATGCACAAAATCAAACACACATGGCACTGGCAGTGTTTTCAGCAGCTTGCTTGCCCAAGTTTGTTTACATTTTCTGACAAAAATGTGATGTGTTGTGGGTTGTTGCCAAGGTGTTGCTATATGGTTGCTAAGGTATTTTTAATGGCTGTATGTGGTTTCCAACAGGCCCAAGTCTGTTTTATGAGGGAATTATGAATTATGTTTGCCAATGGAAAACTTGTCTACCTAGATGTTAGGTGTTTTGGACTGTTCCTAGGGTGTTGCTATGTGACTGCTAAGGTATTTTGGGTGGTTGCTTGTTCACCCAAGTTTGTTTATATTTTCTAAAGAAAATGTGAGTGGTTCCCATTATTGCAATACCTGACTGCCCTGATGCTAGGTGTTTTGAACTGTTTCCAGGGTATTGCTATGGGGTCACTAAAGTAATTACTTAGAGTTGTTATTCACAGGCTTAGGTCAAAAGAGCCCACCTTTATGATAGTCTATTCTCTAGATATGGCTCAGGTCCATTCTTCAGTGTAAGTATATGGGATGTTTTTTTCCCACCTGTTTAATGTCTGTTGCATAAATTAAGCTTAATATTTACAGTTCGGGATTTGAACAACCCCTAAGCATGTGCAACAGTAGAAGTGATGCTTGACCTGGCAAACACCAGTAATTAGTGCAAATCTTTTGTGTCTTAAATATAATCATAATACCTCCACTGATGATTTACTCATAATGCCAGTCCTCTGTGAGCTTGACGTCTTTTATGTTGCAAAGATTAGCCGTTTATTGCAAAAAGCATAGCTGAATTGAATTGAATCTGAATAGAAGTGAACCTGATTCTGAAAACAGCGCAGATCTGCATTCACAATCGTGTTAGGTAAGTCATAGAGCAAACCAGGTCAATCCTGCTGTGCTCTCTCTATTTACCCAGAAGCCCCGAGGCTGTAACAGGCCTGCATACTCCATAGCCAGTGCTGGTCTATGGCTACAGCAATCTCTCTCGCCACACCATCCTTTGTGCTCTTTTTTTTGCCTCTCTCGTTCTCCCTCCCCACCCCCTCACTGTCATTCTCTCTCTCACTCCTAACTGATTTCATACAACATGCATTTTCCCCCTTTTTGTACATGCACACACATTCGCACTTGTATGCGTGCCATACTTTGCTGCTATACCGCCCAAGTTTATTTAATCTTTTTCATGCCCGTTCATTTCCGCTTTTCTCTTGGCCGTCTTTGTTTTGTTATCCCTGCCGGGCAGATGATCTCAGCTGCCACTCTGCAAAGTGTGTGTGTTTACGAACATCCCGTTACCTTCCCTCAGCCATTGTCAGCGATGGCTTTTGAGCGAGAGCAAGCACAATGTACAGACGCATTTATCCCATAATGCCGTGTTCTCCTCTGTGAAGAGCACTCTCACATTCAACCTCATCAAAGCTCAGCTACACTCCACTCGGCTATATTTAAATGCTTTAAATGTACCAGCGAGGAAAAAAATAGCATGGAGAATCAAATCAGGAGCATAATGGAAAAGTCATAAAGTCCAAAGTCCAATTTTTAAATGCTGCTTAAAAAGCCGTTTAAAGTTTCCTTATGATTACAACACAATTGCTTAATTGTATATTTATTTGCAGTTATGCTTATATGATTATAATCATGTTAATGTCATAAATTGGTGGTCAGTCTCTCTTGGTCTCTCTCATTTTAATAATTTTTTTGGAAATGTTACATTTTATTTAACATTTTATATTAACAAATTATATTGTTATTTTTTTTATTAAATATGTAATATATAATATTTAAATTTTGTTATATACATTTTTATACATGGTTATTTTGTCTTTGTTGTCAATAGATTTGTAATTATAAATTCTGAGTTATATATATATATTTTTAAACATTTAATGAAAAATATTTTATTTTTAAACATATTATTTTATATTGTATTTTAAATATAACACTTTGTTCATCATTTTATATTAAATAATAAAAACATTAAAATATTATTGAATACATATTAAATAATATATAATTTTAAATTTTAATATACATTTTTAGTTATTTTATCTATGAAATACTTTTTTTATGTTTTATGTTATAATAATTTTATTTTTAAATATTTTTTGTCTTATTTTAGATGTTACATTTTGTTTACGATTTTATATTAAATAATATAAATGATTAAATATATTATTATTAAATGATTAATATATTATATATTACAACATATATAATAAAATATAATACTTTCTTTTTATTTGATCTTTGCTGTCAATACATTTTTAATTAAATAAAAATAAACATTGAAAAATAAACATATATTTTTGAATTTTGAGTTATAATAACATTTAGTTTAATAATGAAAAATGTAAAAAAGTATCTAATTTGATTTGATTTGGAATGGCACAGTATTCAGATTTTATTTAATACATATGTCAGGTTCATTGTGTTTTGTTCATACTGAGCGACGGCTGTTACATCAAGAACTACATTTTAAGCTTGTATTGTTTTATAGTTCCAGTAAGTTAGAAGAACAATGCTCTGTTTTATGTAACATATATAATTGACTTCTCTGTCTGTCTCCCCATTTAGCACTGTGCTCTCTGTGTCCGTGCGGATAAGTGTTGGGCTGTGGGACATATTCTAGCAGCACTGGAGCCTGTTTTAAAGAGGGAAACTCTGTGAGGCACATTGTCTGACTCATCCGGTTTTACCCACAATCCATCCAAAACTGTCGCTGTCCTTTTGATGGCGGGACAAACAAGGTCTGTTCTGTCCTATCCGGAGTTGTACTGGGAATTTTGTCTCTAATGTTACTGTCATGTTTCTGTCTCCTTAGGATGAATTACTTACTGCATTTCTCATTTGTGAGTCACTTTGGATAAAAGCATCTGATAATGTAAATGAAGTGCCAGACAGTGTATTAAAGCTTTGAGAAGAAGCCTTTTTGGGTTTATTCACAGCAGTTGAGCATGATCATCTTTTGATAACAGAGAATTACGCGGTTTTTCTGTTAAAATGATACAGTGTACAGCGCCCTCCAAAAGTTTTCAAACCGTTTCAAAATCATTACTATTTCTTTGTGTAAATGTGTTGAAGACCAGCAATAATTGTTTTCTTTTTGATTACATAATGTCAAAATATAGACATCAGTGAGGAGTGAATGGAGCCAAATTGTAAGCATTGAAATACTAGTGCTTCAGTAGTATTGCCACAAGATGGAAACAATATTGTGTTAACATGATTTTAGTGTCAAAAATTGAACTTACTTTTTCTGTGTAAAGTTATATCCAATTTTACAATACGTTGACATGACAACAGGATACTACAAGCCCCAAAACCATAAAACAATGGTAGAAGTGATGATTTAAACAGCTTTGCAGCTCAAACAATAGCCTACATTTGAACAGAAAAGTGCTTTTCTAAAATTCTAAGTGTGATTTTAAATCTTTCAGAAAATTGGCCCTGTTTCCTTGTTATAAATGATAACATTTTCTTTTGAGATGATTTAAAAAGAAAAAAAGAAGAAAAAAGTGCTTTGGTATTTTTCTGAATTTTATTAAATTAAGCATTAGCGTTAGTTCTGGCAGGTCACGTGAGTCAGGCTTGCATCAGCTGATTCTCAGCTGATCACATCTACCTATAGGAATACGACACCTATCGCGGCATTCCTATATAAGCTCTATTGAGTATTATTCAGCAGCTTTTCAGCTTGCTCCGGAGCAAATTACCCTCCTCCATCCCCAGCTCCACCTTTCGCCACAGTCAGGACTTGGCTTTCTGATATTCCTTGCTAATCAGACTCCTTTATCTTGAATAAAGTGTTACACTTAAATATCATTAAGTACATTAATGATATCTGCCTTGTTTGTTCTGTTAACCCTAGCGGGGTTATTATTGCTGCTCTCCCTGCTCATTCATGACAGGCTGCATGGATGGGCAGGGAGGTTTTTGCCCAGAACAGAACCATACCGCCAAACCAAACTTTATGCTAAGTATCTATCATTTGGTCCTAACAGAAATATGTTTTCACAGTCTGCCTTTTCCTTATCAATGCAAAGTCATCCCAAAAATAAGGATTTATGCTGATATTGTCCGAAAGTCCACGCTTCCCTGAATATACATGAATTTTTACATACACATTTACCAGGTTCATATATTTATCATTAATAAATCTGGTTTGATTCAGTCTCATATAGTTTAACTAAATGAATATTGCTTGTTCCACAGCTAGCCATATTTTAACCATGTTTATGCTTTTTAACTGAATAAATGTTTTCACAGTGAAAAGTTTTATGCTGGTTCTGTAAGCAATTTGAATAAACACATTTTGAAAATAGGATTATTTAGATAAAATCAAATAGATGCAAATACGGATAGATTGCCCCAAAATTAAACCTCTATCATCATTTACTCATCCTCAAGTTTCAAACCTGTATGAGTTTCTTTCAGTTGTTGAACACAAAAGAAGATATTTTGAAGAATGTTGGTAACTAAACAGTTGACGGGACCCATTGACTTCCATAGTGTGGGAAAAAAATTAAAAATACCATGGAAGTCAATGGTTACCGTCAATTGTTCAGCTACCATAATTGAGTTACCAACATTCTTCAGAATATCTTCTTTTGTGTTCAACAGCTGAAAGAAACTCATACAGGTTTGGAACAGGTGGATGGTGAGTAAATGTTGACAAAACTTTCATTTTTAGGCGAACTATCACTTTAAATGGATAGTTCACCCAAAATTCTGTCATTAATTACTTAGCCTCATGCCGTTCCAAACCCGGCCGTAAGACCTTTGTTTATTTTCAGAACACAAATTAAGATATTTTGGATGAAATCCGAGAGCTTTCTGACCCGGCAAAGACAGAAACGCAACTACCACGGTCAAGGCCCAGAAAGGTAGTAAGGACATCATTAAAATAGTCCATGTGACAGCAGTGGTTAAACCTCAATATGAAGCTACCAAAATACTTTTTGTGTGCAAAATTACTGTGCAAATTGAATTGCTTATTTTTAAAAAGTTTTCAAATTTTGATCTAGGCTTATATAATAGATTTTTGGCCTATAGCTTCTGCTCGTAACTCATCCCACACAGTTTGTGTTGTTACTGAACTTACGATTTTCACCTGGTATCTGATACAATAACTTTGATTCAAAGAAAAAATGTCATATAGACTTAATCATAATATCTGGGAATCAGAATACCATAAAATACACTGTTGAAATCATGTTTGGGTCACATTTTTTTAAAGAAATTGTTTAGTCAGCATTAAGAACATTGTTATTTAAGTATAATTGAGTATAAACTATAAATTAAGTATAAACTGTTATTATAGTTGTTATTAATATTTTGAATCAATTTTTACTTTTTATTTTCAGTTTTTATTAAAATTTTAGTTATCATTGTGCCTAATTTTTTTGTAATTTCTAATATATATATATAGTTTTTAATCATTTTTATCTCAGTTTTAGTTAAGTACAAGTTAAACTAAATTAAAATAAGAAATGTGGCCTTCGCAACTAGCTGAAGTAAGTTTTATGTAATATATATTTTTATTTCCAATAATGAAAATGTTTCATTTTTTCAAATGAAACATTTTTCAACGTTGTTTTTAAATTTTTAGTTTTAAAATTATTTTTATTAATTTTTTTTAATTATTTTTGTAATTTGACATTTTTTTTTTTTAATTAGCCTAATTATAATAACCCTGCTTAAGAGAACATGTTAAATTGATCAAGTGACAATAAAAACATTTTTATTGTAAAAAAAAAAAGTTATATTTCAACTTTCTACTAATCAAAGAATCCTTAAAAAATTATCAGTTTTCACAAAAAAAATATTAACCAGCACAACTTTTTCAACAACAACAACAATAATAATAATAATAATAACAATTTTACTTCATCAAATTATTTTTGAAGGATCATGTGACACTGAAGACTGGAGTAATGATGCTGAAAATTCATCTTTATATCACAGGAATAAATTACAGTTTAAAAAACATTAAAATAGAAAACAGTTATTTTAAATTGTAATAATATTTCACTATATACTGCCTTGGCCATCATAGTCTTATGATGAAAAAAAGAAAATCTAAATCTTACCAGCCACAAAACTGTGAACAGTAGTGTAAATGGTGGGCTTTTTTCAGATAATACACAAATTACCACCTATAAACCACCTTACCAACTGCCTAGCAACACCTTGACAACCATTTTCTTTATATAAAATTCTCTACTATATCCTTAATAGATCTTCTTGTGTAAATGCCTGACAACATGAGACAAATGAAGAGCTATAATGTATATAAAACTGTCCATGCACAGTGCAGATTATCTCTGCGAGCCTGTTGAGATGAATCGGTTATGAAAGCAGCTCTGTGATTTGTGATGACAATTGTCTCAATAAGGGCAACTGGTAATTGGAGAAATGTATTAATCATGGAAAGCACCAGGGAGACATTTGCAGCGCATGCAGCATGTGGAGGAAGCTTCTCCTTGGCAACACTAGGCTATGTTTAGGCAGTTCGATTGATTTGGGTTTTACTGGAAGCAGGCAAGACAACAGTTTTTGTCCAGAATATTGTTTATGATGGATCATTAAAGTGCTTGTTTTGGTGTCTTTAGAGGATATACTGTATCAACTAGACTTCAAGACCACATAAATGAAATTCTTTCTCTGAACTCTTTTGGGAATTCTTACACTCTTAAAGGGATAGTTACCCAAAAATGAAAATTTGCTGTTAATTTACTCCATCCAAGATGCAGGTAACCTTTTCATCAGTAGAACAGTAGAAGATTTTCAGATGAAACTGTGATTCATAAAATGCAAATCAGCAGCTGCTGGTTTTTGAGAGTAAATAAAAGTATATCAAGGAACACACAATTAATACCTGTGGCTCCTGATGAAATGCTGTGGTCTTATGAAGTGAAACAATCGCTCTGTGCAAGAAACTGAACATTATTTTCAACATTATTACCTGTAATCCAGAGCCTGATTCTGATTCTTTTCCACAAACTGGTTTTTCAGACAATTCTATTCTATGGCCTGATTCAGTTCACTAGTTTGTTTACGTAATCACGCAATGATGTTACATATATGCAATTATATTATTAAAGCACCCAATAATGATGTGAACCATGGTTACATAAAGTGAATAAACTAGTCTTACTCGGTTCATCTTTTTACACAAACAATGAGAAACCATAAAAACTTTCATTTCGACCATTTATTCAAGTGTTTGGTTCAGGCATGCGCATATTAGCGACTCATCGGTCTTTGGTTCAAGTCTGATCTGTTTCCTCAGTTCACTGACTGTTGGAGGAACTGGAGTGCTGAATGAGTCAGCAAAACCCAGCATCGTAGGATCATATACGACATTACTTTGGCTCATTTCTAGTTTAAGTGACTGTCAAGTGTTCAAAAGTGAGTTTTGATAGAGTAAAAGATCTGTGCTGCTCGAGCCGCGAACTGTTTCAGATAGTTCAGTCCAATTTGGTGAACTGGTTCAAATGGTTCATTAAAAAGAACTGGTCCAAAAGAATGATTCGTTTGCGAACCTAACATCACTCTGGACTGTTTGTCTGAGGATCTGGATTACAGGTAATAATGTTGTAAATAATGTTCCGTTTCTTGCACAGAACGATCGTTTCGCTTCATAAGAGCATATCATTAGGAGCCACAGGTATTAATTTTGTGTTCCTTGATATACGTTTTTATTCTCAAAGATGGGCAGACTTGCATTTTATGAATCACCAAGGACCACGGTTTCAGCTAAAAACCTTCTTTACTTGTATTTTATTACATCTTGGATGGCCTGAGGATAAGAAAATTAACAGCATATTTTCATTTTTGGGTGAACTATCCCTTTAAAACTAAAGGTTCTTTATTTATTGATGGTTCCATGAAGAACCTTTAACATACATGGAACCTTTACTTTCTACAGAAGGTTCTTCATAGTGGAAAAAGTTTCTTTAGATAAGAAAAAATTCTAAAGCACTGTTCACTGGAGGTTCTTCGGGGAACCAAAATTTTATTTTTTTCTATGGTGTTTCTGCAAAAACCCACTTTTGGATCTTTATTTTTAATAGTTTAATTGATCTGCTGTCTGCACTAACATAAAAACATTATAATGATAGAAACAGTACTAATGCAAAGATCTCTGTGGCAGTAACATACCTCCACTTGTGCGAGGGAGAAAATTGAGTTGCAAAAAGTGCAATTACTGTAAGAATTCCAGCTGATTGGCTTCGGACAGAAATTTTGCAACTTTCAAGTGCAGGAAAGGGTTTTTAAAGCCTCCGATATCAAAAGTGGCAGGAATTATGGGTTTCACCATGGCAACAAAAGTGGAGAGCTTTCATTATGCCCCAGACAGCTGAGGGAGTTACTTAAATAAGAGAAAATGTGCATTTGTCTCTCAGTAATCATGGATAAAACGAAGCACCTCAAAACTGTGGCTGTGGGTTTCAAACAGTGGTGATTAGAATAACCTTTAACAGGCTCTCCGACAGAAACTCTTGATATAATGAGCTTTATTACTGTAATATCCTGATGCTCTGAAGACTGGATCTCAGATTCTCTTTGTTCAAGCAGTCTTTTTAAGTAGCTGAAATCTTGATGCTCAATATGCTTTTTAATAACCTGTTTGTTTTTCTATATTGAAGTGATGATAACCACAGCTGCTGAGTGTTAAAAACAAGACATAAAGAAAAGTTTTCCTCAGCAACAACTCAAGGCCACAGAGCCGCTGGATTTCCAAATTCCAAAATGTGGCATGTTGCTCAATCTTGCACAATCTTGTAATTGCATTGGTTTCAACTAGAGTGAAGCCGAGTGAAGAGACGACTTCTGTCTGATTTGGTAAACATGGGGTCTTGAGATAGGATGCGCTGAATCTGCTCATCCATCCATCCATTTACCCCCAGTTCAGAGGAAGGGGTAAAAATAAATCGGGCTTTGATTTATGGGACGTCATTTATTCTGCTAAATGATTTCTTTCGTACTATTTTAATTATGTGGCAAAGGTGAGATATATCAGATGTCAGTCTTTGAGAACGGATCAGACACGTTTAACAAAATTAGATATTAGATAAGAGTATTCATAAGGTCATCTTTCACTCCTTCAGTGATTCAGAATTTAGACATTGAATATCTTCTTTATAATTAATTGGAATATTTACCTAATAATAATAAATATGTATTCTTTTTTAAATGCAACCAAGCATTTTGTCATGTCCCTGCTGGATGTTAGTGCATATGAAACATAAAAATGTGCACACAATCAGTTTTGTCCCTCAGTCTACATTGAACCCCGTCATCTTTGGCCATAAAAATTTGGGGTCCACCCTTATGAGACATCATTAACCAGAAGTGACATCATTCAGCTGTTTAAACAATGAGGTGCAGAACCAGGCAAATAATATCATTATTTTATATTTTGCAATGTTTATTGAAACAGATGACTTTTGAGCTTATAACAGCTGAACAATACACATTAAAGTCCCTCTGCAGTGACTAATTTTATTCCAAAGGCTTATCTATAATAATCAAAATGACATTTTTAGTTTTTTTTTCTTGTGAAAATAATTTCCTAATGCCTTAAACTTTTTAACTATAATAAACGCTACACAGTGGCAAGTGGCAATAGGCTATTGGATTAATTCAGCCTTATGTTTGAACAAGAAATCGAAGAAGAGGAAGTGCAGTGACTAATTTTATTCCAAAGGCTTATCTATAATAATCAAAATGACATTTTTAGTTTTTTTTTTCTTGTGAAAATAATTTCCTAATGCCTTAAACTTTTTAACTATAATAAACGCTACACAGTGGCAAGTGGCAATAGGCTATTGGATTAATTCAGCCTTATGTTTGAACAAGAAATCGAAGAAGAGGAAAAACAAGGTTGTCTACATGTATGTATGTGTGTGTGTGTGTGTGTGTGTGTGTGTGTGTGTGTGTGTGTGTGTGTGTGTGTATGTGTGTATATACACTGAACAAAATTATAAACGCAACCCTTTCTTTTTGCCCCCATTTTTCATGAGCTGAACTCAAAGATCTAAGACTTTTTCTATGTACACAAAAGGCCTATTTCTCTCAAATATTGTTCACAAATCTGTCTAAATCTGTGTTAGTGAGCACTTCTCCTTTGCCAAGATAATCCATCCACCTCACAGGTGTGGCATATCAAGATGCTGATTAGACAGCATGATTATTGCACAGGTGTGCCTTAGGCTGGCCACAATAAAAGGCCACTCTAAAATGTGCAGTTTTATCACACAGCACAATGCCACAGATGTCGCAAGTTTTGAGGGAGCGTGCAATTGGCATGCTGACTGCAGGAATGTCCACCAGAGCTGTTGCCCGTGAATTGAATGTTCATTTCTTGACCATAAACTGTCTCCAAAGGTGTTTCAGAGAATTTGGCAATACATCCAACGACCGCAGACCACGTGTAACCACACCAGCCCAGGACCTCCACATCCAGCATCTTCACCTCCAAGATCGTCTGAGACCAGCCACTGGTCTCACAGACGAGTGGACCAACATTCCACAGGCCACAATCAACAACCTGATCAACTCTATGCGAAGGAAATGTGTTGCACTGCGTGAGGCAAATGGTGGTCACACCAGATACTGACTGGTTTTCGGACAAATACATTAGTAAAGCTGTTCTTTTGTCAGTTTGCAAATATCCAACTTAAGTTTAAAATAAATGACAATGACTTTTATGTATTTTTTGTTATGTAGGCCAAATGGGGGCAAAAACAAAAATGTTGCGTTTATAATTTTGTTCAGTGTATATAATATAATAATAATTATTATTTTATTTATTTTTGGAAGTAATTGCAAAAGCGCTCCTGATAGTGGCAGGCTGGTGGCAAAGAGCCATGATATAAATTCAGACAGTGAAACAAATACATTAGTAAAGCTGTTCTTTTGTCAGTTTGCAAATATCCAACTTAAGTTTAAAATAAATGACAATGACTTTTATGTATTTTTTGTTATGTAGGCCCATTATGCAATGCGGACATAAGCAATAGATGTACATTTTTAACGTGTTCTTTTGTTATATTTGTTAATAATAAGATTATGATGAAATATAAATAAGCAAAAATAAACTATTATATACTTTTAATGCATTAAGTGGAAAAATGTGTTTTATTTTGACCATTATATGTTGTGGGGTATTCAGAAAATTAACTCAATTAATTAAAATATATATAGTTGAAATATTACCAGAGCCCCCCCAAAAAATCGTAGGCATCAAGACAGCCTAGTAACAGCAGGACGAGACATATGGCGGCAAGAACATGAACCTTAAATCTTACACGATTCTCCTGGTGTCTGTCTATAAACGAGCATTAATGGCCATCAGTCGCAATAGATGCGCCAGAATCCTCAAATAATTACCGCTGGTGTAGAAACTGAACCGCTAGAGGTCCCGCCCACTCGCTCGCTCGTGCAACCGGAGACTTCACGGAGGGCTCCGCTGCTGTCAGACTCTATTGCTCAACGCTTGCCAGACTTGGATAAGAGTGGACGGAGGGACTTGGGGCAGGAGAAGGGATTCGCGAGCTGATTTTTGTGGAAGACACTCGCCAGTGGATTGTGATCATTCTGTAAGGTAAATAAGTGTGCTGATGCATGCTCGCTCATTTAAATGATGACTTTGCCCCGGCGACCGTGGAAGCCACCCTTCTCACGTTAGATGAACCTTAACGTGCAGAACGCCGTTTGCACATGAAGCATCATTGGAGTTTGGTGTTGTGATATAGGTTATCTTGGTGTGCAAGTGTGTATTGCTTTATTTCTTCTTTTTGTGCTCGCGTTCTGTAACGGAGCACTTCTGTATCAAACACGACACGGGGACGCTGGTTTAAAGCCCACCGGAGTTCATCACACTCGATAGATGCGGAACATCAGGCGATGTTTTGTAATTTAATTCCCCAAATGATTGCTTTTATTTACAGTGCAGTATTATATTATTTTGATAGGCAATACTGTTATCGATTTTTGCATGTTCAGCCTCTGACTGAGGAATCTAAACTTTGAGCTCACATTAGTTTAGTGCGGATACACATGTCGAGCATAATAATGCAAGATCATTCCGTTTGTATGACCAAATTCCAAGTTTATCCAATATGAATCGTGTCTGGCGAAACCGGTGTCATGCGCCCATGATCGTGAACTCTGTTAGATGCCCGTAGAAATATTGCGTAAAATCGTAATCGCGTTTGAAATGTGTGTGAGCTCTTCATGGTCTTTGATTAACTAACAAATCTGCTCAACTAATGGCAGATATTAAAGGGGTCATATGATGCGATTTCAAGTTTTCCTTTCTCTTTGGAGTGTTACAAGCTGATTGTGCATAGATAAGATCCCTGAAGTTGCAAAGACTAGTCTCAAAACCAAAGAGATATTCTTTATCAAAGTTAAGACTCTGCCACGCCCCCCTAAAACGGCTCGTTCTAACACGCCCCCACATATCTACCTCACTATGTGGAAATATTTGCATAATGCCGCCCAAATGTGCACGTAAAGAAAGAAGGCGTGGTTTCAGTAACTGCAGTTAGTGTTGAAGCGAGCTGTCAGGGAGACGCTGTGTGTTTCTAGACGAAAGCAAAAGCACTTTATTTGGCCTTCCGAAAG
>NW_015505561.1:1650790-1655879 GCF_001515645.1 Sinocyclocheilus grahami | reverse complement strand
AGAGAGAGAGAGAGAGCTGTGTGTGTGTGTGTGTGTGTGTGTGTGCGCGCGTGTGAGCGAGACACATCACAGTGGAGTCAGCTGTCTTAACCGTGGCTTGTGTACTGCAAACACATATTCATCACTGTGTCTGTCACGAGACTCTGTTCCCCTTTCAGGCTCTGTCTTTACATTTATTTTGAAAGATGAAGCTCGTGATTATGGTAAGGGGCGTTACATTTCTGACGAGTGCTTGCGGTGTTCGGCCAATCACAATGCACTGGGTCAGCTGGCCAATCAGAGCAGACTGTGCTTGTCGGAAGGAGGGACTTTGTAGAAAACGAAGCGTTTGAGAGAGGCGGGGCATAGAGGACCTACAATAATGTACAGTATTTGAAAAATAATGGGTTTTTGAAAATTACAGCATGTCAAAAAATTCTGTTACACCAAATACACAAAATAATGATCTTTAAAAAGCATCATATGACCCCTTTAAAAACCTCAAGAACCTAGTAACTTCTTCGCATGTAATGTGCCTCTTGACATCCGAGTTCGATTTCTACGATTAATAGGCTAATTATAATTTTTAGTAAATATAGGCTCATAATAGTAAAATTGCAAGTTGGGTTGGTATATATTTTATTGTTTGATTCTATTTCAGTTAGTAAATTTACTTTATTCATTAACGTAACCCAAAAGCAGCGATTAAGTCGATTTCTGTGGGAGCAAAGATGAAAATCTGCGATACGCCTCGCGATTTTGCGCGTTTACAGAAAATCGCTAATAAAAGTAGGCTAGTTTCCGTTTTTTCTTATAATTAAACTAAACCAAATGCCTCCACATACAACATTTTAAATAATTACGTGTAATATTGTGTAATAGGCTACGTAGCCTACTATATTTTCATGACTGCGATTAATTAGCGATTAATAATTTTGAGCTACCACACCTAACAAAGAGTCAAAGACTTACTGTAATTGCGAACGTAGATGTTGTGAGCGAGGTAGGCTACTGTTTGTGTTGTGGGTGTGTGTATGTTTAAATTAAAGTTGTTTAAATTATGTCCAACTCAATTCAAGTTCCTTGTCTGCCACTGTATTCAACCGAATAGGTCGTTTTTATGAATAAGTAATTACTTTGCAACTGTTTAAAAAGTGTGTTCTACTGTATATAGAATGAATATGTCTAGTGTGAATAATTCGGATGTACTACATTCGCCATGTTGTTGTCATGTGACTACTCTTGCCATTCACATATTCTTTCTTGTGGTTTCATGGGATGGTAAAGTGTCCATTGGATGCGCACTTCGTAATCTCTACGAAGGTCATCCGGTACTATTTTGCCTACTGTTTCATGAATACTGTGAATTCGGACAAAGCCTACAACTCTTTCACACACCGTTTTTTTTATCTACTATATAGTAGGGAAGTACACATATTCGGATGCTGCCAATGACTTCCAAACACTTTGCCACTTTGTTGCCCTAGTAACTGTAATGAGCATCGGCACTCTTAAAATGAAGTTACTTGTCAGATTGCATTGAGTTCAGGTCACTATGTTGCTGCAAGTCATTGATGGTGTGAACAGGGTTTAGAGGTCTGGTTTGTATCAAGACTATAACCTTTCAGTGCATGCTTTGGTAATGTGCAGTTATTTATTATCAGCATAGTTTGAACATGAACTCCTTTACAGCGCAGTTTCGAGCCAAGTTCACATAATTGATGGGTGGGTTTTATGGCATTTTGATTGACACAAAGCTTAATGGTATCTACTCGCTGCAAGTGCACAGAAATCTATTGCTTTCCAAGCTTGGTTTTCTTCTTAGGGGGAACATTTGCCATAGATGCCCTTAGAAATTCAGACAGGTCGATTTATATTTCTGGCTAAGCTTAAGGTTAGATCCAAGATGGCTTCTTCATATAAAATGGTATCAGCTTAATGTATAAAAAAACATTTTGTTTTTCTAGGTTTCCAACAGAGTGAATGCAGGAAATTAAGAAACGACCAACAATTACAAATCACAATTTGGTTAATATCCAAAACAGCCAGTCAAGATGCTGATTAAATTTAAACATTGATGCAATAGGCTGTATTTCTGATTACACGATGATTTACAATTATAGGGGTAAATGCAAATTTACATGAATTTACAAAATGATCACTTAAGCAGTGCTGTTTCATTAAATAGTTATGTAATGATGAGCCCGGATGACAAATTAATTTATGGATGGAGCAAAAATGGAGACAAAAAGTCAAACCTTGCATACAATCATGTTCACGCAGCATTAACTAGAAAACAACAGGACACTCTATAATGTCAATGATTCCAGTGCTATGGGCCACATAGGCGACCCATCATTGATTTCTCACAGCAGTTGTTTATGAGGCCGGCTATATTCCTCTTTCCATTGCTTGCAGATGCAATTGCATGTTAGGGATTTTTGCATATTGAGATTGATGAACAGTTTCTTAAAGGAATAGTTGACCCAAATTGAAAATTTGCTGAAAATGTACTCACCCTCAGGCTATCCAAGATGTAGATGGGTTTGTTTATTCATCAGTGCAGATTTGGAGAAATTTAGCATCACATCACTTGCTCACAAATGGATCCTCTGCAGTGAATGGGTGCCGTCAGAATGAGAGTCCAAACAGCTGATAAAAACCTCACAATAATCCACTCCAGTCCATCAATTAACATCTGAAGCGAAAAGCTGTCTGTTCATAAGAAGCATATATCATTTAAGACATTTTTAATTCACACCTTTGGACTTATAACTTGGCAAGAAGTGATGGTTTAAAGTTAAACACCTTACTGATAGATTTGTTTCTTATACATACATGCAGCTTTTCACTTCACAAGATGGACTGGAGTCGTGTGGATTATTGTGATGTCTTTATCAGCTGTTTGGACTCTCATTCTGACGGCACCCATTCACTGCAGAGGATACATTGGTGAGCAAGTGATGTAATGCTAAATTTCTCCAAATCGAAATGTTTATCTACATCCAATATATAAATTCTCAGCACATGTTTATTTTTAGGTGAACTATTCCTTTATTAGTAATACACGTAGTATTTTACCTCTGCATTATCACTGCATGCAAATCTCTCTAATCCAACAGGAAAACTAATGTAGGCTGCATCTGCAAGACATTTAAATGCATAGACATTTAAACCACAACGAATCCATTCTCAGAATCGTGTTAATCTGATCCTTATTAATGATGAAAGGGTTATGTTGTGCTCTAATGAATGCATGCACAGAGAGCTGCAGACAGTGAACTATATTATCACGTTGTTCGCCCTCTGAATTCACCTTTATGCCCTCCGTCATAGCTCACATCTGGCGTGATGGAAATATAGCGATGCCCCTTCAGCCCTCCACTGAGACACCTGCTGCTCTTTACAGCCGGAGCTTGACAGAGTCTTGTGCCGTGGCATCCCTTTGGCACTGGTGTCAGTGGAAACCTGCCCTGCTGCTCTGGTTCTGTGTGCATTCATTTTCTTTCCAAGACTCAGATGGCAGAAAATGGCAATTAGAATCATTCTCTGACAGAAAATAAACCTCTGAACTGTCCTTTTTCTGTCAAAGAATGCACTGTTTTCTCTTTTAAAAGAAACACAGCCTTAGTTTCGCTTGTCTGCTGTTCTAGACAGCAAGAAACAGTTGTGAACATCGCAACTTTGCAGATGCATAATCAAAAACAGAGTATTCAGTGGGATGTAGAGTGGGACTTATTCCAAGCCTCTACGTTGCGAGTAAATGTCTCTATCTTTCTTTCTTTCTTTCTATCAAATGCACATGATGAAATAGAAAGTGAGAGTTTTAATTTCTTATTTATTCCTGTTTAAATGATGGAATTCTTATACAGCAGTTAACTAAAACTACAACCATGCAAATGTTACATAAAATAACATAAATGTTAACTGAAATAAAATAGAAAATTAAAATGGCTGTGATATTAGGGAAATGTATTATGAAAATGAGTATAGCTCATTTTGAACAAAACTGTAAGTCAACAGGACAGTGCACAATGGTGAATGTCCTGCTGTAGAATCATTTGGTTTACACGTTTAAATGTATGCTTCATTGAGAGTTGTAGTTTATTGTGTTTGAGCTGATAGGAGTGGAAGGAAAGAGAAGGTTGGCACGCTACATTAGACATAATGTCAGTGCTCAGAGATTGCTGCCTCTTTATTTAGTGCCCTTAGCTCCTCTTCTTATTCCATTGACCTCTTGTATTTATTGCATGAGTGCATGTGTATATAGCAGTTATAAGCATTGCACATTCATAGCTAAATCTATGCGTGTTCATCACACAACCTCTCCGGTTTGAGTCTAGCCTATGACATTTACTGATACCGGTTTCCCTTCTTTTCCATTTAATTTCTTGTCTCTCTGTGCTTTGCTATCAGGTGGAAATGCTTTCAGTATTTACCACAATACACTGAGTGTACGTTTGTTGCCTGTAAATGCTGTTATTTATTTGCTAAATTTGTGGTTTGTTTGTATTATGGACAACTGGCTGTTACTGTCTATCATCATCCAAACACTGACATACTGGTGAATTTTTTGCTCTAGTTTTCTGGCAGACATCCAGAACCAGCAGAGAATCAGTCTGGCCCATAGAATCCTCTCATTTCTGACATGTCCGTTCATATTCACATACTACCATACTGCTCAGACCGTTTTGTAGTTTAACGTTTTGTATAAATACCACCTCTCCTTTTTATGCATGCAAATGAGTTTGAAAATATAATGGTGTTAATGGGAAGACTAATTAAAAAGAAAGTAAACAACTCACATACATATCATGCTTTATGTCATGTCAAAATCAAACCTGAAATTACTTGAAAACACAATCTCGGAGGCGTTTTTTTGTGAGCAATTGCATGGCCTTGTTAAATTGAAGGTACTGTACATCTCTGTGTCTTTAACCAGCATGACATGCAGTGTTTACTGAGCTTTGATGACTATTAAAAGTTGACTATTATAAAAAGAGATAAGTATAAGTAAAAGTAAAATAAGTATAGATGTAATGTGTGTATATATATATATATATATATATATATATATATATTAGTGCTGTCAAACGATTAATAGCGATTA
>NW_015505561.1:1636162-1650760 GCF_001515645.1 Sinocyclocheilus grahami | reverse complement strand
GGTTTTGATGATAATTAAATTTTAAACAGTAATACTAACCGTCAGGGCATTTTATCATAATTTATCGTAAAACCGGTAATCGTTACATCCCTAATATACATACACACAAATATAGGTAGTTGCCCCCCATATCATCAGTCATGGAATCTCTGATGTCAGCCCAGGCCCGGAGATGAGCTAAATACCCTCAAACGAAAGCAAAAGCAATTACAAGATCTGACAAACTATCCAATGTGTTTTTGCAGCATTAAGCAATGTAGCCAAGACATATCTGTTGATTTCTTCAACGCAATGGTCAATCGGAAACGTTGTAGTTTTTCAGAATTCATTCACCGCTGAAAGAGCCAGAGTTTTGCACGCTCGTGAATCATCTCATGACTAACTACAACAAATGCAGAGCACCGTAACTTAATTTGAGCATTCCAAAACAAAGTCAAAGAGCAGTAACTGATGATAGCCTACTGTGTTCTGCCTTGGTTTCTCCGGGGCTTTTCTCCAAGATACTTATACACATGATAAAGGAGGACATATATATCCCAAAATGATCAATAACTCATTTTCGACCAAAAACGAAGTTATGGTGTTTTGTCTTTGCACGGCAGCACTGCTGTCACTATAGACGGGCGTGGTTTCAGCAACCAGGCACCTGCTTCACCCACGTCCCGCCTTTTTGCCAATTTTCGATTATCCGGGAGTGACGTGCGGTGACCCGCTGCCAAGATGGCGATGGTCGGCGGCGCCCACTTTAGGCTTCAAAAATGCTCTTCGGAAAACTAAGAGTGACGTCACGGACACTACGGCCAATGTTTTTGTACAGTTTATTGCTACAATTCATTCAGAATTTGAATGAAACTTTCGTTTTTCGGACACATACATGCTGTAAAGTTTCGGGAATAATGCTGGATCCATTCTCAAAATATCAGTGACAAGCAATGGATGGGACAAAAATGCCTCAGTGATTTAATTCTGGAACCGGTCCTTGCCAAACTTCCACAGACAGCGCGCGTTCTGAGCGCGCGGAGATCCAGTTCACGGACTAAAAGCGTGTGTAAACATTATTGAGATCAGGTCATATCAACCAGTAATTTAATTTCCAGTAACGGATGGTAGAAAGTTCAGAAATGAATGGTATGCGATTTATGACAGAATAGTCCCACAACGGATCGTTTATTTTTTCCTCACGTGTCTCACCACAATGATTCAAAACGGACACATTTCAAGTGACACGGGAAAAAGACACAGAAAACTTAAATGAACAAGAGTCAAAGCTCCACAGTTTAGTAAACACAGGCAACCTCTTTATTCTTCACCACGCTGTATTGACACAATGCGTTGCAATATGGTAGCACATTGTTTTGATGCATACATCCGAAAAAAAAAATTGTCTTTCTTTTTTTTTGCTTTGTTTTCTTGCCCCCCCTGACTCGAGTGAAATGTCGCCCATGTATATATATATGTATATGTATATGTGTGTGTATATATATATATATATATATAATATATACACACAATTTAATAATATATAATTTACAGTACAGATGAAAATTCATAATTAAATGTAAAAATATGTTTAGGGAGTGATATGAAACAGCTGGGTGCAATCAGTGTAAACAGGTGTGTGCAATTCGTGCTGAGTGCAATCAGTGCAATGCATGATGGGAAATGTAGTCCAGGGTGATGTGCAACAGTGTGTAGTGCGAGAGTCAATGAATAGGAAAGTTCGTGGACCGGATTCGTGACAGTCTCACCACAATGATTCAAAACGGACACATTTCAAGTGACACGGGAAAAAGACACAGAAAACTTAAATGAACAAGAGTCAAAGCTCCACAGTTTAGTATACACAGGCAACCTCTTTATTCTTCACCACGCTGTATTGACACAATGCGTTGCAATATGGTAGCACATTGTTTTGATGCATACATCCGAAAAAAAAAATTGTCTTTCTTTTTTTTTGCTTTGTTTTCTTGCCCCCCCTGACTCGAGTGAAATGTCGCCCATGTATATATATATGTATATGTATATGTGTGTGTATATATATATATATATATATAATGTATACACACACAATTTAATAATATATAATTTACAGTACAGATGAAAATTCATAATTAAATGTAAAAATATGTTTATATACATACACACGTTTTATTGTATGATTTAATAAATAAAAATACATTTATGAATATTGATAGTATTCAAAAGATGAATTACTGTAGATAGAAAAATTATATATATATATATATACTCACACATACACACTGTGACGGAGCGACTGAGAGAGTCGTTCGGATCCATCTGCAAAGCTTTATTCAGAGACGTGGTCATAAAACAGGCGGTTGTCGACAACAACAACAACAGGTATAGCTCAGGCAAGACGAAAGAGTAATCCAAAGACAGGCGTGGGTCAATCGACGGCGAACGTAATCCAGAGGGCGAGGCAAACGAGGAATCCACAAACAGGAAATAGTCCAGGCGAGGTGCAAACAAAGTCTGAAACAGCAAGGCGAAGGGATAATTCAATACAGGCTAAAGTCCAAGGCAGGCAGAGAGCAGACAGGACGAGGGAAACAGGCTAGGTTCAAGACACGGATAAATCAGGCAATGAACAGGACTAGACTAGCTATCGCTAACACAGGGATAAATGTTAACAATACTCGGCCCTGAACGGTGGTTAGGGCCTCGTATTCAAAGTGTGTGTGATTGGCTGCAGGTGAGTGCGTAATCAGTGCAATGGAACATGGGAAATGTAGTCCAGGGTGACGTGTAACTGTCTGTGTGGTGTGAGAGTCAATATAATGCAAAGGCGACCTCTGGTGGCGAGCAGACGGAAGAACATGGACAGGATTCATGACATACACACTTAAACTTTTTTATTTTTTACTTTTTTATTTATGTATTTATTTTTTACTTTTTATTTTTATAATTTAAGAAATACAAAATATATTTATAGATAATAATATATACAAAACATAAAAAATATATAAACTTTAGGGCTGGGCGATATACCCAAAAAATGTTCTCGATATTTTTTTTTTCATATCAGTCGATATTGATAATTATCACGATAAATGTCAAATTTGTATTTCTTTCAAGTTTAAAGGCAGATTTTTGCTCCAATATGAAAAAACCAGATGTAAAAACCAGATGGTTAATTGTGGTTTTCAACTACTTTTTATGGTCAGAACATGACAAACACTTCATTTTTGAATTGTTTACACTTCTCCAGTCATTTTTCCTTAACAAAATAAATATCTTAATAGAAAAATTATAATTTCTTAGTTCTGCTTGTTCTAGTGATGAGTAATATTGTTGCAAATCAAGAAAAGTTTGTGTTGCTTGCTAATATTAATTACATTTTAATTAACATTTAATTAAATTTTTTTGTCTCTTAGAAATACACATTTTATAGTAGCTTGAGTTAGGATGCAGATGTAGATTTATGTTCATTATCAAAATCAAATACCTGTACAAATATCTGTAAAAATTTTAGCAATCTAATTTTTATATGGTGAAGTGTAATTATTCTGACTGTTTAAGGTGTTTTTTTAACCATTGGTCTTCCATAACATACATTTAGATCATGATAATCACAGTTAAAACCACAAATATAGCACCTCAATACCATGATAACAACTTAATATGGCTTGTAGGTATTTATGAGAAAGAGTAGTCTAAATACATTTATAAATGCATAAACGCTATAGCTTAATCACCAAAAAATACTTTAATTATATTCCATTACTCCTCCTTCAATATATATAATACATGTCTACATTAATAATATAATAAAATTCGACATACCCACATTTCCGACACAATACCATGGTGCAGTAAATCCATGGTAAATGATGGCGATTTGTTGATTAAAATGTCTTCTGACTGTATCGTTGCGCACAATGTTTCTGCTGTTTGTCAGCGCTGTTTCATCTGTTATTTGTGTTCCTCGCTGAATTCAAATGCTTCACACTGGATCTCACAGCGCTGTTCAGTGTCGCGTGATCGAGACTGATCAGCGAATGAACACATCTGCTCTAGTGAAGCTTGCGCTGCTGTTTGAACTTTGATCCGAGCGGATAAATGCTCCGAGTGGTGCGCTTCAAATGACTAGCGCTCTTTTGTTCCGCCTTTGCTGCATCATATCAAACATTTATCGAACTCTTGTTATCGTTTATCAAGGAAATCTATATCGTACGATAATTATCGTTATCGATTTATCGCCCAGCCCTAATAGGCTATATAGAAAAGTGTAAACACTGCTTTATCTTTTTAAGTATCCCGACTAGCCCAGCACAGTCAACCAATGGCGTGAGTTTTGAGCGGGGCCAATTATTTTTCCAACCAATGGAAACCTGCTAATATTCCGTTCATAAGAATGTTCATATGATTCTTCAGCAGACTGTAACTCATCATGAGTTCATCCAACTATATTCTCATTGCTGTTTTTGTTGTTTGTTTTCCCTCTTCCAGTCTTGTGTTCCTACTTCGAAAACTCTCTATTTTTATCAGTTTATTGTCTTTCCTGTTTCTTTGCTCAGAATGCATTACTGTTGTGCTTGAAAACAGAGCGTCTGTTGTTCAGAATATGTTTGTGAGGGGATTTGAGCAAAGCGGACGGACGGATCTAGAGAACACAGAGGATAAAGGATAAAGTATTTGTGACAGAAAGAGAGAGAGAAGCACAGACAGGGACCGTATGGCTGATGATCATCTGACCATATGTATGAGTTGCATTTTGTAAGTGCCACAGCAACCAAGCTATTTATACTACGCTGGTGGTCTCAACCAGACAGTGACATTTACATAATGTAAAAATCTGTTCATCTTTGGTTTGTGTCCTCCTTGTTGGCTGACCCAGTTTTATGTTTGATAGTGTGGCAAAACATGTTGTTATGTGTGAATGAATTACATTCTGACCACGTTATATATTCTTGTAGAGAGACCCCAGCTGATTTCATGTGTGGATGGTGCGGTTTCACGGCTTACACACGTACGCAGACTGACACACACACTTACACAAGCGTACATGCACGGTTCCTGTTATCTCAGGCAATAATTCGGCCCCATTTCTTTTACCATCTCGATCGCCAGGAACAGAAAGGCCGCCCCAGAGAAGCAATGGATGGGAAAAAATGGAGAAAGATAACCACAATGGATGGAAAAAGAAGTAAAAAGGTGACGATTATTGAGAATGCTATGCAAGGCGGAGAGAAAGAAGGAGAGCGAGGTAGATAGCAGCGCATTTGAGAGAACAGGAGTGCTGAATAAATCACTCAGGAACAGGAACCAGAGATTCACGACAGCTACTGTATGTATTGGCAGGAAATATATGTAGGCGTGTGTGTTTACAATTGTGACAATTGCGATCCAACAATAAACATATTCATCAATCTCGCAATTGTAACTTTCTTAGAAATCGACTTAATAGCTCACAGTTGCAAATTTAGATCTTGTAATTAGAAAAAAAATAATAATCTCAAACGCAAATTGTAACTATTTCTTGAAATTGTGTTTTGCGTTAATTTTTTTTTTTATTTCTCGTAAAACTATTGTAACTATTTCTCATAATTTGACATAGTTAACTATTTCTTCAAATTGCAGTTATAATTTTTATATCTCACAATTGTAACTGTTTCTCACAAATCGACAAGTTTGACTACCTTCTCGTAACTTTTTAGGCAAAAATAATAATGACAGGTTTTGTAAAAAACGTTATTTCTTGAATTTGTGATTGTTTTTGTTTTATATCTCACAACTATAACTGAATTTCTCACAATTCGACTTAATATCTCGCTGTTGCAGCTTTATTTCTTGTAATAATAAATGATCACTATCACAAATTGTAACTATTTCAATGTGATGTTTTTTGTTTTATGTCACTATTGTAACTACTTCTTGTAATTTGACATAGCTAACTATTTCTTCAAATTGTGATTTATTTCTATATCTCATAATTGTAACTATTTCTGTAGCTATTTCAAAGTTTGACTTAATATCTCACATTTGCCACTTTATTTCTCATAATTATTAGGCAAAAAACTAAAAAAAATCAAAATTTTTGTGAAATTGCAACGCACTCGAAATATCAGTTTTATATCTCACTAACGGAACTTTTTTCTTACATTTTGATTGAATTTCTCAGCTGTAACTAATAGAATCAGAAATTGCACCTATTTCTTGAAAGTGCATTGTGTGTGTGTGTGTGTGTGTGTTTATATCTCACAATTGTAACAATATCTCATAATTTGAAATACAGTTGCAACTTTATTTCTTGTAATTAATTAGGTAAAAATAATAATCAACATTTTTGTGAAAATTGCAACTATTTATTCAAATTGCATTTTGTTTTGTTTTATACCTCACAATTGTAGGTAAAACTTTATTTTAAGGTGTCCTCGTTACACGTTTCATGTACTTTCTATTATAATAACAATACATTATGCATAATTACATGCAAGCCAAACCCTAATCCTAACCCTATCCATATAGTTAGTACATGTTGTTAATTAGTATTGCTCCGTACTTAAATGTATAATTACACTGTGACAAGGACACCTTAAAATAAAGTGTAACCCAATTGTATCTTTATTTCTTAAAATTTGACTTAATATCTCACAGTTGCAACTTTATTTCTTATAATTAATCAGGCAAAAAAAAATCAAGATTTATTTCTTGTACTTAGGAAGAAAAGATTTGCAATCATAAATTGCAACTATTTCTTGAAATTGTGTTTTTGAATATTTCACAATTGAAATTATTTCTCACAAATTTGCTATATTTCTTTTAGTTAATTAGATAAAAATAAGAATTGCAATTTTTGTGAAATGTTTTTAAAATTGTGATTCTGTATTTTTATATGTTACAATTGTAGCATCATTTCTTACACTTTGGCTTAACATCTCACAGTTGCAACTTTATTTCTCATAATCAAGTAAAATCTAAGTGTATTTGTTGTATGACTCTGAAATATGCAAAACGAAATCCATTTTTATTTAATTAGACCTCCAATTAAATCCTAGATCACTGCACAAACTATTATTCAGTGCACAATTAAATAAATTCCAATGAATGTGAATTACTGCTGTGAGACTGCCTTGAGTAAAATATATAAATAAATAAAAACCCAGAGTGCGGCAGCATGTTCGGCGATGATTAGCTTTAACCAGAGGGCGTCTGTTTGCTATAATCTCTTAATGGCCAGTGCACTGGCGTATGGAATAATTCCATATGCAGAATACTGGAGAATCATTGAATGTGCACTCAGTGTGTTTTGCTGTACATTTGCATGTTTCCAGGAGAGTGATCTGCATAAAAATGTGGTAGTAGTTACTGTGTTCAGATTCGTGTCTTTGAGGAAGATACCCAAATAGCTGTCTGTTCAAATTATCATCTCTTCCTGTCACTGTCTCTCATCTTCTCTTTTAAATCTAAACATGCATTTATACATTTCTTCCTCATTGCATTCTAATGTATTATCTTGTGGAAACTAGGGATGAAAGTATATGTCTACACTTAAATGGTTGTGCATTCTGTGCTATTTTTCAGACGTTAGTTTATATACACGTGCAGACGGTATGTCAAGTTAAAAACAGTTCCACTTTCGACTAGTCCATTTTGAAAATGTGTAGTTTTGCACATCCCTAGTGGAAACTCTCTTCCTCTCTCATGACACATTTTTTTTTCTTTTAGCATCTCTCCATTCCAAAACTCACTCCAGCGTCGTTGCATGCACTCCCACTTCCTCTACTTTTCTGTCTCAGTGCATCAAAAGAGCCAATTTGAAGTGCCTTTTTCGGTATGGCAGCCGCTGCCTCGGTGTCTATGAAGCTGGCAAGACCAACGCAGTCAGACAACATGGCTGGCACCGTATGCCAACAGACGAGAGCAGCATGCTCTGCAGAAGGACAGATAATGAATGTTATTGTCCAGCATGGTGTGTTGTGTTCTTACTAACTTTCATTTAAGCAAATAAAATACATCATCCATCCGGTGATTAAAGCGATGCCAAAAAATAGCTTAATTATTCTTATCATGGGGACCGCATAATGATACTTGTACCATTTACCTTTTTTATGTGAACAACAAGCTTCAAAATTTAAAGACGTGGTTAAGGACATTCAGTATAAGTTAAACTGTTTTGAATATGAGGTTGGTTACCAAAGAAAGAGATTTTAGTCTCATGCTTCTGCAGGTTTGTTTACATGCACTAATTTTCAGAATTCTAAATTCGGATTATAAAAGTTTTGTTTATATGAACCCGAAACTACTCAATTCGATTCAGATATCTGTTTACTTGTGCGTTATATACAGTATAATCAAACAAATCTTAAAGGGATAGATCACCCAAAAATGATAGGCTTACTCAGCATCAAGTTGTTCCAAATTTGTATGAGTTTCTTTCTTCTGTTGTGCATAAAAGTAGATATTTTGAAGAATGTTTGGGTAACACTTTATTTTAAGGTGTCCTTGTTACACATGTTGCATGTACTTACTATTATAATAACAATAAATTATGCATAATTGCATGCAAGTAACCCTAAGCCAAACCCTAATCCTAACCCTAACCATATAGTAAGTTTTACTCAGTACTTAAATGTATAATTACACTGTAACAAGGACACCTTAAACTAAAGTGTAACCATTGTTTGTAACCAGACAGTTGATGGTAGCCATTGAATTCTATAGTATGGAAAAAAATACTGTAGAAGTAGTCAATGGCTACCGTCAACTGTTTAGGATATAATTGTATAGGAAACTTATACAGGTTTGGAACAAGCGTAATTAATGGTGCATTAATTACGAACCACTTTTGGGTGAACTATTCCTGTAAGCGCATCCGTACGCAAAAATTAAATTTTTTTTTAATTTACTTTGAAACATTTTCAAGCAGAATGAAAGAAACGGCAAGTAACACATTGAATTAAACATGAACTTTTTAAGTATTTTTTCATTTTTTTATAAACTGCGCTCCAGTAATCTTTCTTTTATTTACAACTTGGAAAAATGGACAAGGACATTAGAAGTAATTACATATACAGATAAGTCCTACTGTAAAAAGCACTGTTAATTTCAACTAACTGCATTTATGATGCATTTTTATTTAATTGCAGAGAACATGCATAGTGTGTCTGAAAATATTACAATTAGTTCAAACTTAAAGAGGTCATATGATGCGATTTCAATTTTTCCTTTCTCTTTGGAGTGTTACAAGCTCTTGGTTCATAAAGAAGATCTGTAAAGTTGCAAAGACTAAAGTCTCAAATCCAAAGAGATATTCTTTATAAAAGTTAAGAGTCAGCCACGCCTACCCAAAACGGCTCATTCTAACACGCCCCAACATGTCTACGTCACTATGTGGGAATATTTGCATAACGCCGCCCAAATGTTCACGTAAAGAAAGAATGCGTAACTTTTATTCTCGCTGTAGTATTGTTGCCGCCGCCGCCATGTCGTGAAGACGCTGTGTGTTTCGTTGTGAAAGCGAAACTACTTTGTTTGGCCTTCCAAAAGAGGACGATATCCACTTCGTCATCCCTAGAGCTGATCTGTGCTGGTCGCTGAGGGAATACATCAGCTTCGCGCTGTGGATCGCCGGATCGGCTTTCCCTGTGGACGAAGTGGAGTCCAGCCTGGGGTCGTCACATGTGGTTGCCGCAAGCCCGCTGGCCTCCGCTCACTCAAGCGGCCGTGTGTTTCATTGTGAAAGCGAAACTACTTTGTTTGGTCTTCCAAAAAAGGACACGACTAGAAATCAGTGGTTAAGTTGTATTTACAACACTGTTCCAGAACAGTTCATCCCAAATATTCACATGAGTGCAGCGCATTTTATGGAGGACTGTTTCCTGATCCTGGGAGAGTAGACTACAATGCCGACGTTTTCATTTAAATAATTTGCCACTGACGATTCAAACGCGAATTTTGAGCAGTGTAGAGTAGCACTTGTTGTTTGTCATTTCTCCGATCACAAATGCAGACATGGTTTTATGTTTACGTGGCGTGATGCAACGCAACTCGTAAAAAGATAAGTATAAGTCATTATAATCCATAATTATGTCCCCACTGTATGCAACAAATGCCTCGTTTGTAATGGGTTTTAATGTTTTTGTCTCGTCGCTCCGGCCGGACAGGGCATCACAGTATGGTAAGGGGCGTAACATTTCCGTCACACGCTTGAGGTATTCGGCCAATCACAACGCACTGGATAGCTGGCCAATCACAGCTTGTAAAAGCTTTGTAAAAATCGACGAGTTTCAGAAAGGCGGGGCATAGAGGAGAAACAATAATGTACAGTATGTGGAAAATAATGTGTTTTTTGAACCTTAAACTCTTTTGAACTTACACAAAATAATGTTCTTTTTAGCAACATCATATGACCCCTTTAAGTATAGGCCTATTATTTCCGTAATAAGTAATCAAGGGAAACTAAGCATGCTAGTTCAATGTAAACACGTTTGAGCTCTTGACTAAAAAGTTGTGCGTTTTAGTGTTTATTGCCTGCCTCTTCACTTATGTTGTAAGACTGCGATTGTTGCTTTTTCTAAACAATTGAGCGACAAGTCGCAATAAATTTTCTTGTCACAGATGCTGTCAAAGTAGCTTAACTGCTGGTGAACCCGTAACGTTCCTTTTAATATGTTAACAGAGGCATTTTATGGTGATCATGAACACCATCATCTCCCCAGGCGGTGTTGTCTCAGATGAGCGATGAGTAAATATTGCTTTGAATGAAATCTGTCATGTTACTTAGAGCTGCTCATTTAGGAACAAACCCTGGAACAAACACGATTTTGAAATATTTTGGGGGTTTTCTGTCACTTTAATAACTCTTTGTCACCTGTTTTCTTTCTGGATAATGGAAATTCTTAATGAAAGACTTGTGTTCGGAATTCAATACTAGCTTGCTTCTTATTAAATACTGCACAGTATATAATGCATAAAGTCTACTATTTATTAAAAAAGTGCATTTTATCACAGTAAACATTGTCTTTGAGTACGCTGAAAAACATTGATATAGAAACAATTTTCAATCAGAAATTGCTGGTGAATTTCACAAACAATTACACATTAAATTAAAGTAACACATTCAATTAAAACATACAATTTTGAAACTGAAATAATATACTGTATATATTTTTTGTGAAACATACTCCAATAATCTTTGTTTTATTTCTCAGTTCGGAAAATATTTTTTTACAGTGAAGTATGGTACGTTGAAAAAAATTATATAGAAACAATTTGCTAGTAAATTTCACAAATAATTACAAAGAAACAAATAGCACATTGAAGGAAACGTGAACTTTGGAAGGAGAAAGACTAAAATGGCATTTTCTTGTTAAGCATGCTGCAATATTCTTTATTTTATTTACAAATTCGAATTATATATATGCATTTTGATAACATTTTGTGTAAAAATGTCTTCACATTTGGCAGCCTGATCAAATAATACTGAGTCAAGAAAAAGCTGTTAAAGAGATATTACTTTCATTTGTCACAATGGTAATGGGAAGGTCAAGTTAAGAGTGTTGCATTGCGGGTTACAGTATTATGCTACTGCATATTGTGATTTGAAGTATATAGTTTACATACTGCAGAGGTAGGATGGTAGTATGCAATTGCAAACACTGGAAATTACAGCACAAACTGGGCAGACGTTCCAGCTGAGCTCCTAGGTAACTGATGGATCCGCTGGTTTCATGTTTCTATTTCTTAATAAATAGCCTCATTCTCTTTTGAGTACGTCTCTGTTGTTACCGGCTCAATAACTCTTCGCCTGCTTCCTCTGTACCTTCCTCTCTTTGTCATTTTCTTTCATTATATGTGAACATTTCTATCTTCTCTTCTCCCTCTGTCCTAAATCTTTTTAATTCCAAACCTTGCCAAGAAACCCGCAGCCAAATTTCATAAGCGGCAGCATTTGCATTTTCTGTCAGCGCGTTACCATAATGCTGATTTTTAGCTGAGTTAGTGTCGGCCGGTTTGAGAGGGTTCATTTTTAAACTCTCTCCCTTGACGACGACGACTACTACTACTACTTTTTTTTAAGTGTTATCTGTCAAACGTTTTTGCTGGGCTCAATTTGGAGATTGTCCTTGCGGCATTAGCGCGGTAGCACGCTAATGTAGTGGAGTGAGGGAAGATAGCGCTAGCGAGAGAGAAGAAGTAACCTCTGCATCAGCAGAGATCCTCGACGAGAGATACCGTAAAATTGCCCTTGGCCTTGTAGCTCCAGCAGAAGACCGTGATGTTTTATAGAAAGCCTTTGAAGGTGATAAGAAGACTGGCACCTGGAAGACGATATGTATCTGTTAGCGAACTCTACAAGTGCAGAATTTAAGTGAGAGATTACACTTCACCTGACTGGGCAGAATTAAATCTGAAATTGATGCCTAGTGCATTTTAAGTGTGTGCTCAGTTTTCACTGCCTTAATATATAGGTTTAAGTCAGCACAGTAATGTGTTCTTAAATTTAGGAAATGTGCAAAAAGGCTTTTTCAAAATAGACTAGCTCATGAAGTGAGATGCTGTAAAAAGCAGTGAGACGTGATTCAGTAATACTGTGAATTTTGTTCAATTTGAATATATTAAAAAATTTAAGACGCACGGCTGAATTTTCAGCAGGCATTAATCCTGATATGCTGATTTGATGCTCATTATTATTATTATTATTATCAGTGTTTTTTAATGGTTTTATTTACTTAAATTTACCTTTTATTCAACTAAAATAACCGTGTGTGTGTGTGTGTGTGTGTGTGTGTGTATATGTAGGCCTATATGTGTGTGTGTATATATTCATACATACACACACACACACACATATAATGATGAATAAAATGGAAATTAAAGTAAAATGTATTAATCGTGATTAATCACATTCAAAATAAACGCTTAAAGATTGACCCGTATTGACTGGTTTTGTGGTCCAGGGTCACATATTGAAATAACATTTTAATGGATATAAAAATACTATTTATAGAATACACACACCCAAAATCAATAAAAGTAACAAAATTACTAAAAGTTTATATTGAAAATGGAAAATATAAAAATGAAAAACAAAATTTTTCAAAATATTAATAAAAACTAGAATAATATCTAAATGATAATACAATAACACTGGTGTATCTACATCAACCAGTTAGTTTTTAGATGACCCATCCCTAATTTTATATCCCCTTCTTATCAGTACATTGAAATGCAGTTGAAATGTTATCCACGTAAGCATGCAGATATATAAGCAGAACTATTGATTTATAAACTTCACTCATATTTAAATTGTATACACTGAATTATAGTGCACAAGTAGTTTCATTACTTCAAGACCTTGGTATACTGCAGTGCAGTAAAAACAATGAGAGATGACATTGCTTAGGATTTAATTACAGATAAATAATTCCTTTCTTATAATCATTTGGCCTTGTGTGGTTTTTTGACATTCCTTTTTTAATTAGTATTTGTTTATTCATTTAAATTCTCCTCAGAGTAGTGCATTAGCTCAGTTCTCTTTCATGGGAACTTCGAACTGCGTCCTCTAGAGGGGTCGCTATGGGGAATGCCTCGTCGTGACCCGTGTCTGAAGCATACATTGAAAAAACACCAACAACACGTTGGCCGGCAACAGCCATGACGTCACTACTAGTGTATACTATATGCTATATGGCATACTATATGTGACTATAGTATAAATAGGCACCGGGAGAACACATCATTCCTTCTTCGTCTTCATTGACTGTTTTGTTTGAAGCGTGCATTTCTGTGGTAAGAGCGGCCATTATCGCGAGCACTAGCAAAGCGTTTAGAGGATGTGTGCATCCGTGTTGTCCTTGTTTAACATCTGATGACACACCCGATCTATGCGTTATTTGATTGGGCGAAGAGCACGCTCGCGATGTCTCCGAGGGGGCAATCGGCGTGCACTGCGAGCGTTTTTCCAATGAAAAAGGAAAACGCTCTTGTTTGTCTCTCTTTTCGAGGAAAGAGGGGCAGCCATCTGCTTCCCGTGATTCAGGACCCGCCGCTGCTGAGGCACGGAGGAGAATGAGCTCATGGGGATCGCAGGTGGATCTGGCCGATGAGTTTGAAGAGGGGTTTTCCCTCTCGCGATTGTCTGCTGTGGACGAGAGTGAGCCGCTGGAGGATGATGTTATTTCATTAACATTGTCTGATCCAGGGGCCAGTGCTCTGCTGGGTTCGGCCCAGCAAAAGCAGGAAATGTCTGAGGAGGGCAAAGAAGCTGAGGCTGAACCTTCACAATCCTACTGCCTGCGTATGATGAGGTTTTGAAAGTTATGGATCGCGCCACGGCGAGGCTTTACTTGCCGTGAAGGGGGCGAAGAAAGTGATGTCACGAGGTCATCTCGATGAACGTTATTTTTCTGGCCATAACCCTCCAGCTCAGGTGAGCCTTCCTTTCTTCCTTTTTTCCATACAGAGATTGAGAAGGAATGGAAGAGGCCGTATTTTTCCTCACACATCCATCGATTCCAGCATACCAGTTATGCCAACATCGAGGCGATGCGCGAAAGCGGTTATGAGAAGATGCCCCTATAGAGAGACGCTGGCCAGCTATCTCTCTATGGGTGAGACGTCCTCTTTTAAGAC
>NW_015505561.1:1611176-1635976 GCF_001515645.1 Sinocyclocheilus grahami | reverse complement strand
GCGGGAACGATAGTGGGTGAGCACGATCCATTTCTAAATATATATATATATATATATATATATATGTATATATGTGTGTGTGTATTTAATGCGCTGGTTGTTGTGTGTATAATCCTTCTGCTAGCTTCCTTTGCAGTGTTTCATGGGAGCTGTGTGTTTCTGTCCTTTTTCTAGGGTAGGTCCTCTATGAGCACCCCCTCTGCTGGGTTCAGAAACTGGGTGCTCCACTTGCAGTGTTTATTTCACTCGTCGATATATGTCCAGACGGTACGATAAGCCGGGTTTCGGCTTCATACTTCCTGAATTATGCGGCCAGGTCACAGGATTCTGTGGGAGTCTTCTTGATCATTAGACCCCTGGCACGGCACTGCAAAGATTTCCTGGACGTCCGGGCTGGGCTTATGCTTCCAGGCTGCCCTGTCTGGTCTACTGTATCTAGGTCGCCCTGAGGGGCCTCCCGATCACCAGGATATCCCCTCTTGCTGAGGCATCAAGCGGGAGGTATAGGTGGCATTACGAGAACCTTCCTGTGTAATGCTGTCTCGGGCAATGCTGTAAACAGATGCTTGGAAAACTCTAAAATCCAAATACTATGGTAAGTGTGCACATTATGCTTTGCACACTTTCTAAAATCCACATAGCTGGTAAGTGTGCACGTTATGCTTTGCCCACTTTTCTGAAATCCTGTATGGTAAGGGTTACGCGTTATTAGCCTCGTTCCCTTTCTCTGAGTTGGTTTAGAACCCGATACCTTGGGTTCCACTTAACTAGTGTGTCTCTGTCGACACACTCTGGAAGTATCGCTCCCCTCACCATTGAGGGTTATTGTGAGCAAGGTGCTTTCTTTCGAGCGTTTAATTCTCTCTGAAGAGTTGGATTCCTCGTTCAGTGGGTGGTTCTCGTGGTAGTGCTGAGCAGTGCTCCCCTTTTATCAAAGGGTTACCTATGAGCACGCTACTCCTTCTGAATTCGGAGTTCTCCTCTCACGTGAGAGTTGAGTTCTCTGTTTTTCTCAGAGCACCTGGAACCAGCAGCATCAGGCAAACTAGGCCCTTCCTCTGCCTCTCTGATGTGCTGAGTTTTTTGGTTAGCTTGCAGTACACTTACCCTTCTGATTCTAACAATCGTGCTGTAGATCAAGCCCCCCCCCCTCTCTAAGAGAACCCCTTAGAATGGTATTTTTAAAATCCATGTTATGGTAAGTGTGCACGTGAAGTCTTTGTACACTTTCTAAAATCCACACTGTGGTAAGTTCGCACGCTAGTACTCTGCATTCTTTTCTAAAATTCTGTATGGTAAGAGCTACGCTAGTAAGTTATAGGTTTCAGTGGTTTTAGTTTGTGAATCAAGAAGTGTTTTCTGTTAAATATCCTTGTTTGGTATAATGAGTTCAGCACGATGACATTTTGCTTATTAGCGTGTTTCATTAAGATGAATGAGCGTGCTGATTGTTAGCTTTCTCAGTGTTTTACAGACCTCCTTGGTCTAGCTGCTCAAACAAACATAATGTTGTAAGCATAACAAAGCCACAGTGTTTGTGCTTTTCTGAGACACATTTTACCTTCAAATAAAGCAGTTCTGATAGTAAATTGCCAAAATTAGGTAAAATTAACACTTTAAGCAGTTTTTGGTATTCTTTTGGTGTGCGAAAGTGGTAGAAAATAGGGACTGACACACCATCTGTACACTGTAAAAAATTAGTTTTAAGTTGTAAATAAAAGATTATCTGAGTTTTTACCTGAAAATACTACACTGTAAAATTTCCAACTTAAATCATATTAAACTGCATTAAAAATCAAGTTGAATTTCATATAGCTTTTTTCATATAATTTTTCATATAAATTGTCATTTGAAAAAGTTAATGTAAAAAGATGCCATTTTCTATTTGTTAAGTGAATAATCTTCTAATTTTCTAATATTAAGTGAAATGTACTATACATTTTTAGGTGAAAATGGTTTCTTCACCAGTGCAGATGGAAGAAGCCTCCTCCCTGACAGATTTTAGCTGTTCTGCATGTCTTTCAATGTTAGTCCTGTTTTTGAGCAAACAATCCCTTCAATCTCCAGACTTTGTCAGATTGCCCAATTAGTCTTTAAAAATGAATGAAGGAAAAACCTGCTCAGATGTTGTTTACCATCCTTCTTGGAAATGTTATTATGGCTCTACGCCCAGGTTTTCCTTTTCCACGTCTCCGGAGCAGCAGGAGGAATCCCTTTTAAATCCTCATTAAGCTGTTTTCCCTATAACTATGGTACAGCTGATTGAGAATTAATTCGCCTCATCTTCAATTTACTTGATCGCGGTTGGCTGCTCACCTGGCTCGATTTTCCTCACTGATCTCCGTTGTAAGAGGCTGGAAGGACGTGCGGTGCAGGGTAATTACCATGTAGGTTAAGACCAAGGAGACTCCTTTATTTGTAAAGGTTGTTTTCATGAGAAACTTTGTGGACTGGCCCAAATATCTATTATTTTTCTTCATTAATATTATTATCTGTTTTCACTGGTGAACGATGCTCATTAAAACCACTCTGGCATCACAAATTCATTTGTTTGGTCAACAATCCCGGCATCTTCACAGGTAAAATGTGCAGGTAATTTCACCGTCTGCAAAGCTCCCTCTGAAATTTAGCTGTTGCTGGCAGAATGACAGAAACACTCTCTGGAAACCTAGGCAACATGCTTTCATAGCCCTGTCAAACCAATCGAATGCCTCGCGCAGCGCTGTAGAAAATGGCAAGAGAAGCGCTGATGATTTGAGAGCTCCCGGTGTGATCATTCAGCGTAGACCTGGTTTCGACAGATTCGCAATGATGGAGTACTGCGTGCTTGTCTTATCTGGGCTAAAAGAAGCTAGAGGCGAGATTGATCAGGAATCAATACGAGACCAGTTGTCCTCTTATTCTGGTTTTGTAGAGCTAGGCTCCTCATTGGTTTCAGTTTTACATTCGGTTCACTCTGGATGATCCTGTCAATAGAAAACATCTTATGCAACAAGCTGAAAGGCATGTTTTTACTGCAAAAGAGGTGGTTTTGAACATTTTAATTTGTCTGGTGAGAGTGTTTTTGAACTTTTTGATAAGGATGCCTAAGTATTATATATATTTATACTGTCTTGGGAAAGAAATTTAAAAGACTAAATGCTGTTTCCAAACATAAATTGTTGACTTTTATATTTGGAGTTGTACTAAAACCAAAACAACAGTATCTGGAAGGCATTTATTATTTTAAGTTGACAACATATTATTCTCTACTTGCTTTTAGAGCATAGGCGGAAGGTGAACCAACTCCAGGGTAAGGCTAAAAGCAGCCAAATGTATTAAACATCACAAACCCGTCTTTTTAGGCAAGAACCAGACATGGGTGTCATGTAGGCCAAAAAAATGTTTAACGGGACTGAATTTGTATTTAACGTGATTACAATTAAATAAAAACGTTAGAAATTGATAATTATATAACGTTTCCTTTCCACTGTTATTAAAACAGCGAATAAATTATAACCTATATAGAAAGTGACATTATCACTAACATTTATATATAAATTTTGAGTTTAAGCACTCTCAAAACAAAAAAACTGTTTACTGCTTACATTGTACATACATCTGCGCTTTGTTGTTTATGATGAGAGAATTCGCAAGAGTCCGGAATTCAGTCAGCGAACGCGCACACACTCAACAAAACTGATCTGTTTCAACGATGACTCATCTGGACGCCTCTGATGGACTGAATTTGTATTAACGTGATTACAATTTAAATAAAAACGTTAGAAATTGATAATTATATAACGTTTCCTTTCCACTGTTATTAAAACAGCGAATAAATTATAACCTATATAGAAAGTGACATTATCACTAACATTTATATATAAATTTTGAGTTTAAGCACTCTCAAAACAAAAAAACTGTTTACTGCTTACATTGTACATACATCTGCGCTTTGTTGTTTATGATGAGAGAATTCGCAAGAGTCCGGAATTCAGTCAGCGAACGCGCACACACTCAACAAAACTGATCTGTTTCAACGATGACTCATCTGGACGCCTCTGATTGGCCATTGCATTCCTAAGCTCAACAGAATTGTGCGTGATTAGTTAAAATGTGCAACACTGCAAAATGCCTGAAATGAAATGTGGTGCAACCATAGACTGTATAAAAACATGGACGTAGTGTCCGTGACGTCACCCGTAGGTTCCTGAAGAGCGTTTTTGAAGCTCAAAGTAGGCGGAGCCGGCCGTCGTCATCTTGGCAGTGCGTCACCGCGCGTCATTCCCAGATAATCGAAAATGGGCAAAGAGGCGGGAGCTGGTTGCTGAAATCACGCCCACCTAGCTCGACGGTGGTGACAGCAGCGGCAATCCACCAGTTACTCAAGTGGCCACGCCCTTAATTATGAAGAGCTTTATGACTTATAAAAAAAATTCACCCCCCTCACAGTTGTCATGAAGGGCAAAATTGGCTATATAGACCAAAATACTTTTTTGAACTAGGCTGTAAACATGTTTTGTTTCTGCTGTAAAGTTGGGCATTTTAACATGGGGAGTCTATGGGATTGACTCCCTTTTGGAGCCAGCCTCTAGCGGCCAGTTTACAAATTACAGTTTAAGTCATTTCCGTGTTGGCTTCACGAGAGAGAGCGGGAGGTTGCTGCTTGGGTGCAACATGAACAGATCTTAATTTGCTAAGCCTTCCCCAGTCTTACACACGCTCCGCCTGTGTTTTAGAGTAACATTAGCTGCATAATCCTGAATACTAACATTTCCAGTTTAGTTCAGCTTTATTGTTATAGTGCATTTCACAAAATATTTTTTTTTTTTTTAAATGCCTAGAACCAAGAGAGAAAGGCAAGGTTTTCCACTATTTTTATTTTTTTTACAAAGCAGAATGGAACCATAATAATATAACATGCAACAAAATAGATTAAAAATTATTATGTTAAATATAACATTTTGGGTCAATAAAAACTTTTTTTTTTTTTTTAAGAAATTAGTACTTTTATTTAGCAAGGATCCATTAAGTTAATCAAAAATGCAAGTAAAAGCTTTTACTGTACAAGGTCACAAAAGATTTCCATTTCAAATACATTTTTATTTTGAACTTTTCTATTGATCAAAGAATCCTGAATGGTTTCCACAAAAATATTAAGCAGCACAACTTAGTTTTTTTTTTTATATTGAAAGAAGTGTTTCTTTTCTGAAGGATCATGTGACACTGAAGACTAGAGTAATGATGCTGAAAATTCAGCTTTGCATCACAAAAATAAATTACATTTCATATTACATTCAAATAGAAAATAGTCCTTTTAAATTGTAAAAATATTTAGCAATTATACTGTATTACTGATCAAATAAATGCAGCCTAGCTGAGCATAAGAGACTTTGACTATGCTCAAAAACATCAGAATCTTACTCGACCCCAAACTTTTGAATGGTATAGTGAATATTTAATTGACATGTTAATGTAAGCTTTGACAGCCTTTACAATTATAATTAGCTTCAGTCGGAAACTAAGTGTCCAGGCTGCGAAGACAACCTCACCTTTGCATAATTTAAAACGGACCTCAATTGTTTTTATTGGCACAGTAGGGTTCATCCTTAAGAGCCGTCCTGTCTTGGCACTCGACTGTGTCATATCATTTCACCCTCGCCAGGGTTGAAAAAGCACCAAGCGAGAGCTTAGCGTCGCATGATTACGAGGGACTTATGGCAGGCTTTTACGCATGTACGTCGAAGCTGCCTCTAGACAGGCCCGCTCTTGCATTTGCTGGTTATATTCCCATCTAATATTTGTTTGTTTCTTTAACACATCGTCGGAGGCAGACCGGGGGAGCGGGCGATAAGGAAGAACGGCAAATCTCACCAGGCTCATGCAAGGTTTGCTTTAATTAGCATGTGTCTCTGGCTGTATGCAGACACCGAGGGTCCCTGGTGTGTGTGTGCGACGATGACGGAGAAGGGAGGGATTGTTTTTTGTACATCCACGGTTCAGTGTTTCACAAGCAGCAGCGACGCATCTCCTTCATCCGCGTGTCCGCCCTCTGCTTCCGCTCAGTGCCGTTAATGAGAAAGGATTATGGGGATGTGAGATGAAAGGCCTGTCATTTCTCTTCTGACGAGAGAACTTGTGTGTGTGTGTGTGTGTTGAAGGTTTAAGAGGTGATCCCGGAGCACCCAAACCGTTTTTAGTTTACAGGAGCAAAGGGAAAGCCGATAGCTTCAACCTATTTGCAGGTAACACCATTAAACATGCCCTCGCCCCCTGATTTGGGCTCGGCTTTGTATGGATGTGATGCACAGGGTTTTTCATGGGATCTTCAGTATGGTAAATCATCCCTGTGGCTTTTTGCGCAGTTGGGAAATCTTTTTTCTTTGAAGAAGCAAGGCAACGCTGTCGGCAGATGCACGTCTGCCTGAGCGCCAGCCTCCAGCTCTATGGGATTTTATTTTGTGTTTCAATAGTCTTTAAATAGCATTCGGAATACATTCACTTAAGCAGCCCAGAAGAGATGAAACCTGATTTGTGGTGAAAGTGAAGAAAGAGACTTTTAGATCCTCATTAAAGACTGTTACAAACTTCTTTTGGAGAGGAAGTAGAAAGAAAAAAATGTTTTTTTGTCCATGTGTTTTTGTCACGTTTTCCAAGAACAAGCCTTAAAACAAGATAAATTGAGAAGTATAATTGAATAGTACATTAAAACTTGTTTTTAGAGGTTGAATTTTAAATAGTAGTTTTTCATACCCCTTTGGCAAACTGTTTCTCTTGTTTTAAGCATCTACTGAACCAAACTGAGTGAGGTTTATGAAGAAGAAAACATTTTGCCTCTGGGATGGGAAAAATCAACTGAATTCAAGATGCATTCTATGAAAACATCCTCATAACTTATGCAGTTTTCCTTACCAACTAATTTTATCTTGCTTAAAGCTTGTCTAGTTATTGTTACTGGAAAACACAACAGCAATAAAAAAAAATCATATTAAATCATATATTATCATATATCATATTATATCAATGAAATTAAAAATACATAATATAGACAATAAAAAATAATTTCTGTCAGGACCACTATCGTCAAAGATGATTGACAATTAGCATACAGTTTGGATTGGCGGTATGGTTCCGTTCTGGGCAAGAACTCCCTGCGCATCCATGCAGCCTAGCATGGATGAGAGCAGGGAGAGCAGAGATAACCCCCCCCAGGGTAAACAGAACCAACATAAATGTATTGCAGATATTGTTAAAGTTCAATAATTTTATGTACACATTTTAGAATTAGTCTGATTCGAGGAGAATCAGAAGGCTGAATTCTGACTGACAGAGGAGGAGCTGGGGATGGAGGAGGGTAATTAGCTATTGAGCAATGCGAAAACTGCTGATAATACTGAGGGACCTTATATATGAATGCTTAGATAGGTGTCGTATTCCTATAGGTAGATGGGGATCAGCTGAAGGTCAGCTGATGCGAGCTTGACTAACGTGACCTGCCAGAACTAACGCTACGCTTGATAAAAACTATGTAGACATTTTAAAAACACACACAAAACAAAATGACTAAAACTGTAAATAAAATCAAAGTAAAAACAAAAAATATAAAAATGAAAATCAAACTATTAAGAAAAACTATAGTGATATTAAAACAGCCAGTCTTCTGAGCTGCTGGCTCTTTATGTGGGTCTGTAACCTTGAGCTGTCCTCAGGAGAGCTTCACTTCCTGTGCTATTTGCACAAATCTCATTGAGGCCAGACTCTGAGATGGCATCTGAGTCCGGGCTCGAGGGTCACACCCCGTGATTCCTTCCCTGTGAAGTTTATTGCCATGTGTAGATTTCCAGATACCTCCACCTTCTGCCTTCGGAACAGGAAGCTGCGAGCTCTAGTTCCCCTGATGATGTGAGTTACACGCAGATGCTTGATAAAGACACCAGAGCCGTCTCTGGATGTCACAAAGATCTGTCAACATGATTGACGGCATAGCACCACAAAATATTATATTCTTAAAATGTGCCAGCGCTACAAGACCAAATGCAATTTCATGATATATTTTTCTGAAAACAAGCATAGCAAGTTGTTTCTTCTTGGTTTGAATGATTTTTTAAGGTGTATTTACCAGAAAACAAGGAAAATATTTTTTTTCTGATTTTTGAAATACAGGTAGTTTACAATTATATAATTGCATCACCTTAATTCACACCTTATATAATATGCAATTTCTGAATTAGCATTCAAAGTATAAAAATGATATGACCGTTTTAATACCTGAAACATTTTGCATACTTTTTTGTATTAAAAAAGTTTTCTTTTTGTAATATAATCCACTATATAACCCATAAGTATCTGTGTACATGAGAATGAAGTGAAATTAGTGTTCAAATCCCTAGTGCTTAAATTTAGCGTTCGTCAGAGTTGCAACTAGACCCGGATAGACCCCGACCCTCAAATCCATTTTAATTAACACGCAATATGTTTACAGCTTCCGTTAGAGATATTAAGCTTTTTATAAACCAGGCTCTTCTCAATTATGCAAATGAGCCTTGCGTGGAATCATCTCCAATTAGAGGAAGCTACTTTACATGCTTTTAAAGAAATATTTGTACATCATTTGACACTCAGCAATTATGGGCCAATCTTACATCCTTTTTAAGAAAAATTGTTGAGAAAATAGAAGGGTGTTTTTTGTGCTGTGCACCTTTAGAAAGTAAACTCTCCTGAAGTACTCTTTTCACACTCTGATTGATTGATTTAATTTGAGATGAGATGAGTAATGACATTCGTTGATCCAGAAAAAAATAACTGCATAAAATGCGTAATAATAATAATGTTCAAGATATGCATTTACCTTAAATTACTATTAAAAAATTATTTTGGGAAACAAATGTCAATTTTGTCTCATCTTAAATGATGCATTGTTTTAAATAGCATTTTAAACATTTTTGAAATAAAATGGCTTATTTGTCTTGATGAGGATCATTTTATAGCTATGGCATTTTGGTGTATACAATACAGAAAAATAAACTATATTTTTTGTTGCATAATTTGACAATTATAGCTTTATTAGAAACTATGCACTATATAAATATATTTGCATTATATTTATCTTAATTTTTTTTCTCACATCTCGTCACATCTTCTCTTCTCAAAACTTTTAAAAAAGTTATTTATTTTGTGCTAACAATTGTTTGTTGCAGTATGAATGATGGCGCAACTATTGTACAAGTTAGATTTTACAGATGTGAAAATTACATTTTGTGTAATGATTTTGTGTTTATTTATTTTAAGTTATAAATAATGAAAGCATGATAAGCAAGGTTTCCAAGGCAGGTTTAATGTGCCTTTGATATATTAAAAAAAACATTGAAATCTGTTATACTGTATAAACATCCCTATAGCTGAAGAAATAGCTGTAAGTTTAATTTGGACTTTTACTCTCTATTTAAAATAAAATAAATAAATGTAAATGTGGTCTCTGTTGAAGATCTGAGATGATCAACATCACAGAGCTGAACATCACACGGCCCTAATTAAAGCTGTTAATGATCTCAGATCTACAGAAGTGGACTGGCCTCTCAGGCACACCGTTTTTAATTGGTTTAGATCCTATCAGTCCAGCAGAAAGTTCTTTGTTACCTCATAAGAGCACTGACTAATTAAAACTGATATAGCATGTGAAGTCCCTCAAGCAATGTTTAGCATTTCTACAACATTTAGCGAAAATAAAGAGAAATAAAAGCCATCAAGATAAACGTTTAAAGTTTGAATGTTAGGCTGCGTTATGTAATGTCAGAATCTCTCGCATTACCTAAAGCCTGTTTGAATATTCAAGGAATATAATACATTGCATGTTTAAAGGAATAGTTCACCTATAAATAAAAATTAGTTGAAACCCTCAGGCCATCCAAGATGACATTTACGGTAAAATACCGGCAGCTGTGGTTGCCAGAACTTCACCTTTAAAAATATGGTAGAAACATTTTAGGTTTTACAGACCTAGCTTAAATTCACAATAAAAAAACGTATTTCATTAACTGATGTAATGTTAATAAACCCGAACATTCATTTAACATTAGATGTAAGATAAAACACTAATGTACACAACTGATAAGAAAAAACTTAGAAGAAACAGTTAACGAAAAAACATAAAATATGAAGTGTCATGCAAGGAATTCTGGGAGTGTCAATTTACGGTTTTTCATTGTAAATTATACAATGACTTTTTCTTTTTCACCTCCAAAAACCGTAATTTTAACAGTATTTTACTGTAAAATTACATTAAATGTAATTACAGTTATTCACCGTATATAGTATGGAAACTTACTGATAACCAATTAACAGGTTTTTATTGTAGCCTTTTTACAGTCTTTTACTGTTAAAATCACAATCATTTTTTACAGTGTAGAAATAATATGACGTGGCGTGGAAGTACTGATCACACACAGTCGTATCAGTAGGTTCCTTAGTCTGAGAAAATGTTTATAATGCGCATTAATTATATATTCGGTTCCAGTTAATGTTGAACTATATTTTTATGAGCATTTTCTTGTACCTCGACCATGGCAAATCAAATGCCATCCTGCAGAGCATATTTCTCAACTAAATTGGATTCATATCCAGAACCCAATATCCCATTTTAATGTTTAACATGAGAGAGTTGAAAATGACTAGATATTGAAGCAGCAAGAAAAGAAAATGAACTCTAACAGGGAACACTGAACTGTGATTGAGCGCGCTCAAAGGCTTCGAGTTCTTCCTGTGAAATTCAGTAGATAATCATTGAGATGTCTCGTATTTAAGAACAAGGAACATCCCTTGACATTTTTTTAGTGTCTCTTTCATGCTATTGAATTACAGTGATGTTGTATTTCCCCCCTGCTGGAAATGTAATGCTCCCGCTTTGGGTCAGCCGCTGCTCACTAAGGTTTTAAGGTCCTGTTACATCCATGTGGTGGAAACGTGAGTGATAATCTTTATGCAACACTTTGTACTGGCTTCTCTGCTGAAAGCCATAGGGGTTATATTCTGCACTTTTGTATCTTTTCATTTCATGTAATTGGTCTTGTAATGGGTCTCATTCACAAAAATTGCACGTGGGATTCAAATTTGCTCTTATTCTTGTTCAGTCTAAGAAAAGTCTGTAAAAATAGGACCATATGAAGGAATTTCTATATTCATAGGTGTTTTGAGCTTTAATCTCCTCTTTTTTTTTTTGAAAGAAATGCATATTTTATTCAAGCATTAAATTGATAAAAAAGTGACCGTAAAGTGAATAAATGTTGTACTCTGAACTGTCTAACCATTAAATGTTGACGGTTTTCACAAAAATAATCATATTTTCAACATGATTAATAATCAGAAATATTTCTTGAGCATCAAATGAGCATATTAGAAAGATTTTTGAAGGATCGTGTGACACTGAAGACTGGAGTAATGATGCTGTAAATTCAGCTTTGAAACAGAAATTAATTACATTTGAAAATATATTAAAAGAGAAAACATTTATATTAAACTGTAACAGTATTTCGCGATATTAGTATTTTCTGTATTTTTGATCAAAGCATATATAAATTCACACTTGTGTACATGAGATATAAAGTGGCAATTGTGAGAAACTACCTTTTCTTATTGCAATTCTCTATTGCAACAGTAATGTATGGGTTTTCACTAACCCTCCACCTTCCCCAGCACCACCTGCCTAGAACTGCTCGGGGGTTCTCCCTATTTTCCTTGCAGTAGTCTGAATTCAAGTCACTGTTTCATGTGCATAGACCAAGCCTATGTCCATTCCATGCTTACTAATAAATGCTTGTAAAATTCATTCCGGGAGTTGTCATGATTGAACTACGAATAGATATGCATACATATATGTACGTGTTTGTCAGTTTGCATGTAACAAGCTGCGCCTGAGTCATAAGTAGATCACCCGCACCTGATGAGCATTGGCTCTGCTTATTTGCACTGCACTTAGTAGCCTATATTGTGTTGGTCGATATGTAAATGAGTTGTTGCATCTGTGTTCTTTAATTTACGCATCGTCAGTAAATCACCCGCAGAAATTTCCATGCCCATCGGTGCTGTTTCGTAATTGCGCTCTCACGCTAATTTGCCCTGTTTAGTCAATCTGGCCCATAGTTTGATATTAAAGCCCCATGACTGTTGTTGAATGACCTGATAATGTAGATTTATTTCAGTAAATGTTCTGTGGGAACTGTGAAGCCAGCTTTCCGCTGCGCATACTAGAATATGTCTCCATATTGAGCTATTTTAGCGCAAAAGAGCAAAGAAAATTGAGTTTTTCTATCATATGTCCCCTTTAAATTGGTTTAGAATCTAATATGAGCGAATCATCTTTATCACAATTATATAATGCTTTCTAATGGCTGGTATAACCGCATTAGTGTGTGGATGTTTTCTTAGGTGTCCTATAACTCTATCAGAATGTTTTCTACTGTAACTTTAGACCAAAACCTCACTGCATTTACGCAGAGTTTTTATCCCAACAGATGTTCGATCACACCGCCAGGCAACTCAGCTCTTGGAATAAATTTACATGTACAACCGTGTATCCGTCACTGCATCTTTTGTTGTGACAGTCAGTCGTGGTTTGCGTTTCTCTCGACTTCCTGTCTAAGTGTTGGAGCAAGGAGTGCAGGTGACTTTGTAATTCGAGTCCTGGCGTGAGGTGACTCACGGTATCATCAGCTGCGCTCCAGGAGTCTGGCAAAACCTCGCAGGCTCCTGCAGATCCTCCTGCCAAGCTCCTGTCGTGAAGTCGATTTTCTCAGTCCTGCTGAGAAGCTGAAAATATGTGAACGTGTACAGATGTTTCTATCAGCACGGCTCTGTCAAACTGAGAGGCTCTTGAACACAAACCTGCATTTAATTACCATTTAACATGGGCTTTTCTTCTAAAGCAACTTGCTATGCACTAATTGAAAGGAAGTTTGTTTAGCCTCGGTCTTTGCAATCAGCATGAAAACAAAGTTGACCTTATTTGTTTTCTTAATAAATCTTGTTGTGAATGATTCATTGGTTCATGATCTACTGAAGTAAACAGTGTTGGTCTTTGCAGTTGTTTATAAAAATGTATTAATGACATCATGAATGCATGTGATTTTTCAGAAACATCGTTTCACAATCCAGTCAATTCCTGATGGATAATAGCATGGCTCATCACACATTGTTTTTCTCATTGATGCATTTCGCCAGTGGGTCTCAAACTTTTTACAGCGGCATACTTGGGCATTTAACATTCTTTTGTGTACCCCCTCTCTTCCACTTAGAACGCAGTCACACCTTTTCTATTAAAGGACAATATCTGCCCCCTTAAATTGATTGGATATCATGTATTTGACCGTTTATGGCACTCCCATTTTCCAGTTTTTACATTAGAAGCGGCATTTTGCTTGTCAGAAATACATGGTCGGTTTTAATGTTACTTTAAGTTGGGGTAGAATTAAATTAATGCCAAAACTTTTGTTAGCGTACCCCAGTTTGAGAACCACGTGGGCTGTGAACACCATTTCTGTTGACTTTTAATGGTGAAGTTTGTCTTTTTTATAAGGTTGAAATAATTTATTCTATACAGCTCAGTGTCTTAATTATATACTATTAGTATTTATTCATATTTTAAATTAGCTTTATTTTATATTTTTATTGTATTTTTATATTTTTTGTAATTTTTTAAATATATATATTTCTATTTAGCTTTATTTTATTTCAGTGATTTTTTTTGTTGTTGTTGTAATTTTAGTACTCAAGTGTACAGTATTTGAAAAAGAATGTGTTTTTTGAACATTAAAGCATGTCAACATATTCTGTTACACCAAATACACAAAATAATGATCTTTAAAAAAGCATCATATGACCCCTTTAAACTATTTCATTTGTTACCAAGGCAACATTTATTTATTTATTGGCTATTTTCTTTTTTATTAAATATTTAAGAACATATGAAACACAGATAAAATAGAATAAAATAAACTACCACAAACAATGTACAAACAAAGAACAGATACTGTTAGCACTGCTTATGAATATTGCAAGTATCAATATGACATATTAACACCAAGTTTGTAAGTCATTGAGACAATATTTATTCATCAGAAAAGCAGAGAAAAGGTAATATTGTAAAATATTATTACAATTTAAAATAGGCTAACTGTTTTCTATTGCAATACATTTTTAATTGTGACTGACTAGTTGGCGTTTTAGTTTTAGTGATTTTGTCATTTTTATTAGTTATATATTGTTATTTAGCTTCAATGTTGTAGGGTATCAGAGTGAATCAGACAATTTAAGATTTGATCAGATTGGTGTTGAACAACCCAAAGAGGCAAACCCTTGGTATTCCTTGCTCAAGGGTCTTACCTCAGTTGTGGTTGTGAGGGAGGAAGAGAGCACTGTATGTTTACTCCCCCCACCTACAATCCCTGCTGGTACCGACACTCGAACCCGCGACCTCTGGGTTACAAACCCGACTCTCTAACCATTAGGCCACGATTGCACCCAAAAGACACTGCGCTGTGCCGTGAGACGCCAGTAACAAAAGCACGGAGCTACAGAACTACCTTGGGAAACCCCTTTCTGCAATGAGACAACAAGGGAACCCCCTAAACAAGCAATGCAAGTACCTCCAGATTCTAGCTGAACTGGTGCATTTAATATAAAGCTTAATAGCCTCACTGGCTACGTTTACATGCAAACAAATAATCCATTTGTAATCGGATTGAAAAGCCTTCATGTAAACACCTTAATCGATCCGATTGAGCTCGATCGGAATGGAATTTCGATCGGATTGAAGGAGGTGGTTTATTCCTTTTCTAATACGATTGAGAGTGCATGTAAACATTCGATCGGATTGAACCCCGAAACTGAAAGAACTGTGCATGTGCAATGACGGAGAAATAGCGTAATGACGTATGACGCGCAGAACCAGCGGTTCTTCCTTTTGAATAAAGTGTTGTATAAATGCGTGTCCTGTCATTATAAAACTCTCCTTTCACTCGGCAACTGTGAAGTGGAGCAGGACAAACTCCCACCAGTCCTTGTTTTGGATTCTCTTCCACAGGCAACCCGTATTTGGCACGGGGAGGGGCATTTTTACTGTGTGATAAATATGAGCAGCACGGCATAGCGGTTTATATGTATATTTATCCATAAATTAATAAATATTAATTCTGCTGTTAAAAACAAATAAATAAACCGTGTAGGAGAGTGGTTATTATGCGCAAACAGTGAGAAACTCTAGAGGAAAAAAATGAACTTAAATGATTTTAGCAAATGGCTGCAATATAACAAAGAGTGAAAAATTTAAGGGGGTCTGAATACTTTCCGTACCCACTGTATACACACACATCAACCAGATCACTTTCTTTAGCGTTCATGTAAACACTACATTCAGATTCATCAATCGGAATGAATTCAGTCCGATTGAACCAAAAATTGTGCATGTAAACGTAGCCACTGAGGAACTCAATGCAAGGGTTAATTAAGTGATTGATGGTTGTTCAGGTCTAAGCAATTGCACATATTGCTATAAACTTGGGATTTCACATGTTCACGCTCTTAAACTCATTCTTTCCTCACTTTTTCTCTTTCTGCAACTTGTGTGAATGTATGAGTGCGTATGTTTATGTGTTAGATTAGTTTATATGTCTTAGATTTATCCAATAAAGTCTTATTTATATTGAAAAGAGAAGTATATTGTGTTTTGTGCTTACAAGGTAATGTTTTAAACTGCCAATCTTGTTACTGTGCTAATAAAAAGTGTTTTCACTATATTTTGGATATTAATATCCATGCAGAGTTGATGTTGTACAGCCCGTTCAGTGAATCGCTGGCCGATTCAGTTGATCAGCCGTATAACAGTGATTCATTATAAAATCAAAAATAATTCCCTTTGAGCTAAATTGACCTTACATCTATTTTTTGTTTCACTTTTAATCATTTTAGTACTTTTTACGTTTTTTTTTCATTACAGTATTTATATTTTATTATACTTCAGCTTCATTTAAATTGCCGAAAATTAATATTAATAGATTTAATTTAAAGTAAACAACAACTACACTGATTCAGTTGATGTTTAAGCAGTCCCAGACATCAACTTCTGGTCAACTAGTCATCCAGCAACTGACAAGTCAATTAGATCGTTTTTTTTATTGTTAGGAGTAGTCCACTAGTCATTCTGGCAACCGATTTTGAAAATGTGTAGTTTTGCACATCATTAGAACATGCATTATAGTTTGACATTTGCTGCTACATGTAATGAATTTTATCATATGCTTTAATCCTCACACACACACTTTCACATGACATACTCTCACTGGAGGACTCTCAAATATAAATCTGCCTTGACACTCGCATAGTAAACACGAAGTACAGCTGCGTGTCGCCGGAAGTCAGACAGCAGCTGACAGGTCTGCTGGTTTTGCAGTGTTCAGTGTCCTAAATACAGCAAAGACCCTTAGGTTCATCTGCTGTGTGTGTGTGTGTGTGTGTGTGTGTGTGTGTGTGTGTGTGTGTGTGTGTGTTTCCGGATCACAGGTAGCTATTGTAACACCAGAACAATGGCGACAGTGTAAACAGGTAGCGTCTGATGAACAAAAGAGACTGAGATCTTCTCAAAGCATTAATCATCATCAGAGATGTTGTCTTCTGCAGGAAGTGAGTAGCGGATAAAGAGATATTACATTGACTCAGACAGACCTTGGCCTTCTTCAGGACAATGGTCAAAAATAGAGACTTCCTGTCTTTTCCTCACAGCTCTTTATTTTAGAACTTTCCGCTGCAGTTTGTCCCTCACAATAAGAGAAAACATCTCACAATCTCTTTAAAGCCTACCTTCTACATTTTTTCCTTTTTAAAATATATTATTATTATTATTATTATTATAAATAATACATTAATTCAATTAGTAAAGAAATATATTACAATTACAATTTTTATCAACAACAACGATAATAATGATTCTTTTTATTTTACAGTATTAATATACTATTATTGCAACAGTAATTAATTAATTTATTAGTTTAGTTTTTAAAATTAAAAAATTATTGTTATTATTAGTGTTATTTCAAATTCGAAATAATAAATCAATAAAAATATAGTATTTAATATTAATAATAATAATAATAATTATTATTATTATTTTATTTTACAGAAATTTCTATTCTTTGTTTTCAAACACTAAACCTTAGTTTTTATTTTGGTAGAAAAACTGCAGGGAGCCTTTAAAGCTTATAATTTTTCACAATTCTCATCAAAATCAAAGCCGTATTCCTATAAGGAAAAAAAATGTTCCTGTGTAATTCATAATATGTAATTTTTTTTTTTTTTTGAGCATCCTGACTATCAATGGCTTGAGTTTGGGGGACTGCCTGTTTGTTCAGCCAATAGCAGGCATGTTCGAGAAACCTGTTTGAAATCATTTTTATAACATTTTAAATATTTTTCTTCCCATTTCCAAAGAGATTACACACTTCTCCTTTAAACTGGTTTGTTTTCTTCAATATTTGATGTCAGGAATTTTTCCAGTCCGTGTCATTTTTAATGAAATCAGCACTCATGTTGTCAGGGTTATGGACCTGTTTTGTTGTGTTTTCCCTCCCCATGTGCTCCCCGTGACCTAGTTTTCCAGTGTGTTTGATTGTTCATTGCGCCCAGGTGTGTCTTGTGCTATGTGTGTTCCTGTCTGCCCTGTGTACCCCGTGTTGGAAGGATTAAAGACTGTGTTTACTGTGAATACTTCTGCGTCTCCGCGTTTTCTTTGCCCCGCGCTCCACACAGTAGTGCATCGTGACAGAATACCGGAACTAAAACAAAAGTATAACTGCGTGTTTCACCTCCGTTTTTGTTTCAGCGTTTTATTCAGTGTTTTTTTTCCCCCTCCTTTCCTCCCGTTGCTCCCCCATGGACCCCTTATCCCACCCAGAATACCTCCTGCTCCTGCTGGAGCAGGGGGAAAGATCGCTCGAGGACCATACCAGACTGTTTTTGGCCCTTGCTCATCTCAACAGCTTCCGGGACGACGTGCTCTGAGCGTTCTATGACGCCAGCCTAAACCCCGCGTGCAGAGCGCCGTCATCCAAAGATGGTCCTTGAGCGGATTTAGCCGCCTTTGTAGAGTGGATACTGGCGAGAAACGGATCCCCGTTATCCGTCTGTTCCGAGGAGGATCTCGCCAGTTCCAGCCCACCATCTCCCCGCTGTGTGGAGCATCAGCCTGAGCCCACCACTGACGGAGAGCCCGAGCTCGCTGCGGCCGGCAATTCGTTGCTCTGTCGTGGAGACGGAGCTGCAAGTGACGTCAGTCAAGGTGCGAGAGCCGGCAACAGAACCCACCACGAGAGAGAATGCCGTGGACAGTGAGAGCACGGAGAGGAGCTCCGCCCCTGCACCGTGGCTGAGGGTGAGCTGATAATGGATCTGGGACTGCTGGACTGCAAGTGAGAGGTTATAGAAGGGGACCTCATCGACTGTGACGCTGATCTGGCCCCTTTCCTCCCTCCTGCTGCGGAGCCCTCTATCACTCCTGTTCCCACGTCCAGCCCAGTGAGGTCTCCTGTTTCCATGTCCAGCCCAGGGAAGGCTCCCGTTCCTGAGTTCAGTCCTGAAAGTCCGGAGGCTCACAAATGCCCGCCCTCCCCCCTGCTCCTGCCTCCTCCTCCGCTGTCGTCTAGCAGCCCCTCTTCTCTCCCTCAGCCCACTATCAGCATGGTGCGAGCTCCGCAGGACTGCCATCCTCCAGCGTCGCCGTAGCTGGAGTATCCCTTGACTCCGCCTCCAGCCTCTAAGCCCCAGACTTCGCCTCGGCCCGCGGACCCGTTGGGCTCCTAGCTCCCTCCTCTCCGCCGTGGCCCGGCAGTCCACTAGCTCCGCCGGGATCCCTCGTCCCTCCGGCTCTGCCTTGGTCTGGCGTTGACCATCCTGCGCCTCAGGACTCAACTCCTCCAGCTGCGCCTCATCCCTTCGTCCCTCCTGCTCCGTCAGGCTCCTTCAACCCTTCGGCTCCCCCTCAGTCCTCTGTCGCGCCGGCTCCACCGCAGCCTTTCGGATCCATGCCTCCGCATCAGTCGCCGGCGCCATATGCTCCGCCTTAACCCTCCGGATCCTCCCTGTCGCCCTGGCTCATCAGCTCTCCGTCTCCGCATCGGGCTCCTCTGCCACCTGCTCCGCCGCTGTTGGTCGGCCCCCTGGAGTCGTCAGCCTTTCCTCCTCCATGGCTCCTCCCTCCATTGGCTCCACTGTGGGCCGCCATCATGGCTGTGGCCTGGGTCCTGCTTGGCTCCTCCTGCTCCAAGTCCTTCCTGTCGCCTCCCTCTATCGTCACCTCCCTGGACTCTGTCTGCCGGCCCCCTCCCGCAGTCTGTCTTGGTCCGGTATTGAATGTGAACATCTTGTGCTACGTGTGTTCCTGTCTGCCCTGTGTACCCCGTGTTGGAAGGATTCGAGAACTAAATAATATTGTGTTTATTGTGAATTCTCCTGCGTCTCCTCGTTCCTCGCTCCTCACAGTAGCTGAGGCGTGACACATGTAAATTACTCTGAAATGACTCTGCTGTCACTAATAAATTTATGTACAGCAGCGCTTCTGAATGATTTTCATTAGATAAGCTGCGAATTTACTCTTGACAAAGACATGCCTATAAAGTCACTCTATATGTGTATTCACAAAATATGTGTCACTCAACTTTAAATTAAAAGTTTCAGCCTGGCCGAGAGCCTTTAGAAATGAAATGTCAGTATGTTCTGATTAGTATGGTTTTGGAGATTTGGAGAGCATTTTTGCTCATATCCCTGAATTTTAAACCATAGTTGGGACCCTCTATGCAACATCTCATTTTTGAGATGAAAGCACTCAAGTGTAATTTTCTTCTTCGCCGCTGCCATCCTGTTCACATGTGCTAGTCACTATAAATACTCAAAGCTCAGTATTCTGTGTCTGCATTCATCAACAAGATATTATAGGAATAGTTTCTGTCAATTCTGTCATCATTTATTTACCCTTATGTTGTTCCAAACAGTGTGACTTTCTTTTTTCTTTTTATTTTGTGGAGCACTAAAAGAAATGTTTTGAAGAACGTTCATGCAGCTTTATTATATAGGAGTAGTTCACCCCAAAATGAAAACTTGCTGAAGATTTACTCACCCACAGGCCATCCAAGACGCAGAGTTTGTTTCTTCATTATTACAGATATTAGAAATGTAGCATTACATTACTTGCTCACCAATGGATCCTCTGCAGTGAATGGGTGCCGTCAGAATGAGAGTCCAAACAGCTGATAAAGACATCACAATAATCCACAAATAATCCACACCACTCCAGTCCATCACTTAATGTCTTATGAAGAAAAAAACGATGTGTTTGTAAGAAACAAATCCATCAAGATGTTTTTAACTTCAAACGAGTCGCCTATACATTCACTGATTCTCAAGTTGCCACGTCTGAACCAAGGGAGAAATATTCACAGATCAAGTAACATTTACAAGCTCTAAACAAATATGTTAGTGGATTTTGATTTGAAAGGACAACAGGGGATGGATTTTTTCACTAGAGGAAGTGTTATTAATGCATTATGTACTGGTATTTTGGCCAGAAACTAAAGTTAAAATGCCTTATTGATAGATTTATTTCTTACAAACACATTGCTTTTTACTTTACACAAGACATTAATTGATGGACTGGAGTGGTGCGGATTACTTGTGGATTATCGTGATGTTTTTATCAGCTGTTTGGACTCTCATTTTGACGGCACCCATTCACTGCAGAGGATCCATTGGTGAGCAAGAGATGTAATGCTACATTTCTCCAAATCTGTTCTGATGCAGAAACAAAATCACCTACATCTTGGATGGCCTGAGGGTGAATATATTTTCTGCAAATTTAAATTTTGGGGTGAACTATGCCTTTAAAGTCTTCTGAAACTTTTTTAAGGAAGCTTTCTTGTCATTGTACAGTAACTTTAATATCAAATTGGCAATCAAGTTGCCATCAACAATGTACAACCTTCACATCAACCTTTTCATTTTGGAATGAACTGTGCCTATTAAGCATGGTAATTTGATGTAAAATTCAGTGGAATAAGGAAGGCACAATACACACATCGTCTTAAGCCTTGTTAACCCAGAAAACTTTTTTTAATTAATCAGTGCATGCATAATTAATGGGTATTTAATGCCTACTAGGCTAAATGTTTTTCCAGTGTCTTCGCTGCTCATTATTTTAGGACGTCTTCCCATTTTCATAAATTCTGTCAGGACCACTATCGTCAAAGATGATTGACAATTAGCGTACAGTTTGGATTGGCGGTATGGTTCTGTTCTGGGCAAGAACTCCCTGCGCATCCATGCAGCCTAGCATGGATGAGAGCAGGGACAGCAGCGATAACCCCCCCAGGGTAAACTGAACAGAACCAACATAAATGTATTGCAGATATCGTTAAAGTTCAATAATGTTATGTACACATTTTAGAATTAGTCTGATTCAAAGGAAAATCAGAAGGCTGAATCCTGACTGACAGAGGAGGAGCTGGGGATGGAGGAGGGTAATTAGCTATTGAGCAATGCGAAAACTGCTGATAATACTGAGGGACCTTATATATGAATGCTTAGATAGGTGTCGTATTCCTATAGGTAGATGGGGATCAGCTGAGAGTCAGCTGATGCGAGCTTGACTAACGTGACTTTCCAGAACTAATGCTACGCTGGATTTTTAAGGTGTTTTTTGATTGCTGGAGTGTCGTGTCTGACTACAGTTGACCAGGCGGACTCGATGTGTGTGTGGTTTTGTGTGTTGGTGTCTAGCTGTATGTTGATGTGATTAATGAGTGTGGAAAATGCAGGGCACGTGGTGTCATAACAGCAGTTAGAAAATCCCCATATGCCGTATGGAACTGAGGGACAGCGGCAAACTGTACTCATACTTAAATGTTTTATAAAGAGAAGCTGAAGACAAGAAAAGGGCAGGAGCGAGATATAGGAGAGAATACTAAACAGAGGCTCTTTTTTAAGCTGGATTCCATTTAAATCGAAATAGAAGGAAACAAAAAAAAGAGAAAATAAGATCTTATAAGATGTGGAACCGTAAGGAAGTAGTTCAAAGAGGTAAAATGGATTAGTCACTGCTTTTATGAAAGAAATTGAGTCTTTTCTTGTTTCATTTTTGATGATACGCTCTTGCAAGGGTTTTTATATTCTTATTAAAATTCAGCTCCTTGTCTTCGTTTCTGCTTCACTAATACAAGAGAGAGCATCTGATTTTACTTTGAGTTATTTTTGTGCATTAGGATATGAAGATATTGACAGGCGGAAATTGAAATGTTCTTTCTATCACACTGTTTTTTTGTTTTTTTTTATAAAGGTCAATTAGTCATCATAAAAGTCAATGAATTGTAACTGCTGGAAAAAGTCTATAATGCCTTCTATAATGCATTATTTTTGTGGTATTTTATGTGGAGATTGAAAGAAAACTGCTATGAATGACAGGTAATTGTGTTCATTCATAATTGTTATAAATTTTTTATTATATTGTCGCTGTTAATTTTGGTGTTGTTAATGTAGAAACTATATGATTTAATAGTAAATATTATAATTAAACAATACATTTTATTTTAATATTCTTATTAATAATCATTATATATTTGTAATCACTTATCACGGTTGTTTCCAGTGTTATTAATGTAAAACTATATGCTTTAATAAATATTATAATTAAATAATAAATGTAATATTTTAATTTTACTACATCATATTATTAAAAAATTTTATTTAGTAAATAAAATAAATTTATTAAGAATTGTTATATATGTTTAAATTATATGATTAATTATATTCAGTGTTATTAATGTAAAAGCTATATGCTGTAATAGTAAATATCATTATTATGTTATTATGGTGTTATTAATGTAAAAATGATACGCTTTAATAGTAAATATTATAGTGAGTACATTTTATTTGAATAAATTAAATAAGTTTTAAATCGTTAGTTATTTTCAGTGCTATTAATGTAAAATGTATGCTTTAATAAATATTATTTTTTATATATTTATTTAAATAAATACAATTCATAGTTTATTAATAATCACTATTATCATGCTATTATATTAATGTAAGAATTGTATCCTTTAAATAATTCTTAAAGATAAATAATAATTAAAATATTGTATTTTATTTTCATAAAATAAATATTCATTTTATTTAATTCAACAGCACATTCTTGGAGATGGATTCCAGTTTTAAATGGGGGCTCAAACCCTCATGGTTTTAATAGTTAAGGTTCAGATTTGTTAAGAAATATAATATTGTAAAAGCATGAATACAGAACGTCTCCTCACTATTTGTTTGCAAGGCTGGTGACAATTCTTGTGAATGTGTCATTCGTGATTTTTCCATATCGATTTTTCTTTCTGAAATGAAAGTTGGGTGTTAAGTTCACGGCTCAGAGGCGTTTTTGCTCCTGAAGTGGGGTCAAATGAAGGTGTCGTCTTTATCCATCATGCCTCTTGATCGGCCCTCACCTCCAGTCATATCTCTGCCTGTAGTCTGTGCTATTTATAGTCATGAATGATGCAGACATTAAAAACATAAACCTTCATTGAAAAGACTCTTGAGACTCTCAGTCCTTGGGAATATAAGCTGTAAACTGTAAGGTCCCATCGACCTGCTCAGACTGTGAACTACAAATGAAGCATTGAAATTCCACTTTGGGGAAGCTACTATGATTTGTGCAATCGTTCTATGCAGTAGTTTTATAAATAGCATTGCCTGCTCACTATTTTTAAGTCCCAGTGGTGCTTTTCGCTCTAAACTGGCGCATGCTGTCACTTGACATTGCAGATCACTGCATTCATGCTGCATCCCTCCTGTTCTCTATGCAGTCTAAGACTTTTCTCTGTGTTTTACCACAGGTTGAATTAAGGCTGGACAGTGGTGATGTCACTGCAAAGTAAGTTGAATCTTTTAAGAATGTTTTCAAAAAAAAAAATCATTTATTTTCTTAAATTGACCTTTTTTGTTGTGCGGGAGATGCTATACAGATGCAAAGTGGCATGTAGATACAATACAATCCAAACGTCTGAGACCAGTTTTGCAATTTAATGTGGATTCATATTAATACAAATTAATAAATTATATTACCAGCATAAAAAACAAAGTGAATAAAATTTGCATAAATCTCAATGTCACAGTATTTCATTCTTTCCTCCTTTATTTTTTTAATAAGAGCAACACATGAGCTGCATGTAAAAACATTGATTTCACAAGGTCAGTGTCACTAGTTTGCTTATTAGTCACTTAAAAATAGCAAAGAATTTTAGAATGTACTTAATATAATATAAACATCAATGTTTTATAGTTTGTTTAATGTTGTAATTTAATTTAATGTGTGTATGTATAGCAGATATACACACACACACATTCAATTAAAACTATTTGATTAAACAAATAATACTTGAGTGAATAATAATAATAATAACAATGTTATTATTGTTATTGTTATCATTATTAATTTTTATTATTATTAACAGTTTATGTAGCCTTTAATTGCATATTTTAATATTATATTTGATAATTATATCAAAATTTCAAGTATTTATATTATAATGACATAATAATATAGATAATATATTTGATAATTATATCAAAATTACAAGCATTATATATAATGTATTATATATATATATATATATATATTACCAGTTAGTGTTGTCTTTATTATGTACAATATATTAGTATATTTATAATATATTATGTATAACACCACTAATTCTGACTTGTAATCTATACATATATATATACATATATATATATATATATATATA